>NC_051065.1:84325254-84431661 GCF_004664715.2 Peromyscus leucopus | reverse complement strand
TTTTCCATTTTTGTGGAGTACAGGTTTTTGAAGTATGATCTGATGATTCTTGGGATTTCCTCGTTGTCTGTTGTTATGTCTCCCTTTTCATTTCTGATTTTGTGAATTTGGGTGCTCTCTCTTTGCCTTTTGGTTAATTTGGCTACAGGTTTGTCTATCTTGTTGATTTTTTCAAAGAACCAACTCTTTGTTTCATTGATTTTTTGTATTGTTCTCTTGTTTTCTATTTCCTTGATTTCAGCCCTCAATTTGATTATTTCCTGGTGTCTATTTCTCCTGGGTGAGTTTGTTTCTTTTTGTTCTAGAGCTTTCAGTTGTGCTGTTAATTCATTGGTATGGGATTGCTCCATCTTCTTCATGTGTGCATTTAGAGCTATGAATTTTCCTCTTAGCACTGCTTTCATAGTGTCCCATAAGTTTGGGTATGTTGTACTTTCATTTTCATTGAATTCTAGGAACTCTTTAATTTCTTTCTTTATTCCTTCCTTGACCATTGATGTTTCAGGTGGGCATTATTCAGTTTCCATGAGTTTGTGGGTTTTCTATAATTTTTGTTGTTGTTGAGGTCTAACTTTAAGGCATAATGGTCTGATAAGATACAGGAGGTTATTCCGATTTTTTTTGTATCTGTTGAGATTTGTTTTGTGTCCAAGCATGTGGTCAATTTTTGAGAAGGTTCCATGGGGTGCTGAGAAGAAGGTATATTCTTTTGTGTTAGGATGGAATGTTCTGTAGATATCTATTAGGTCCATTTGAGTCATAACATCTGTTAGGTCCTTTATTTCTTTGTTAAGTTTCAGTCTGGTAGATCTGTCTTTTGGTGAGAGTGGTGTGTTAAAATCTCCCACTACTAATGTGTGGGGTTTGGTGGTATTGTGTTCCCCAAAATATTGTGTACTCTAATAAATTTATCTGGGGTCAGAGAACAGACAGCCACTAAATACAAAGGCTAGAAAATGGTGGCACTCACACCTTTAATCCTAGCATTCCAGAGATAGAAATCCCTCTGGATCTCTGTGAGTTCAAGGCCACATTGGAAATAGCCAAGCATGGTGACACGCCTTTAATCCCAGAAAGCCAGCCTTTAATCCCAGGGAGTGGTGGTAGAAAGCAAAAAGATATATAAGGCATGAGGACCAGAAACTAGATGCATTTGGCTTGTTAAGCATGTGGCTGGTTAAGCTTCAGGCTTTTGAGCAGTTCAGCTGAGACCCATTCCGGATGAGGACTCAGAAGCTTCCAGCCCGAGGAAACAAGACCAGCTGAGAAGTTGACCAGGTGAGGTTAGCTGTGGCTTGTTCTGTCTCTCTGATCTACCAGCATGGACCCCAATAACTCACCTCAGGTTTGATTTTATTAATAAGAACTTTTAAGATTCCTGCAACAGTGGGGTTTGATGTGCGTTTTAAACTTTAGTAGTGTTTCTTTTATGAATGTGGGTGCTTTTGTATTTGGAGCATAAATGTTTAGAATCGAGACTTCATCTTGGTGGATTTTTCCCATGATAAATATGTAATGTCCATCCTGATCTCTCTCTCTCTCTCTCTCTCTCTCTCTCTCTCTCTCTCTCTCTCTCTCTCTCTCTTTAAAGATTTATTTATTATGTGTATAGCATGTTTGTCCGCAGGCCAGAAGAGGGCACCAGATCTCATTACAGATGGTTGTGAGCCACCATATGGTTGCTGGGAATTGAACTCAGGACCTCTGGAAGAACAGTCAGTGCTAGTAACCTCTGAGCCCCATCCTGATCTTTTTTGATTGATTTTAGTTTGAAGTCTATTTTATTAGATATTAGGATAGTTACACCAGCTTGTTTCTTAGGTCCATTTGCTTGGAAAGCCTTTTCCCAGCCCTTTACCTCGGAGGTAGTGTCTGTCTTTGAAGTTAAGGTATGTTTCTTGTATGCAGCAGATGGATGGGTCCTGTTTTCTTATCCATTCTGTTAGCCTGTGTCAGGTGAGTTGAGACCGTTGATATTGATGGATATTAATGACCAGTGATTGTTAATTCCTATTATTTTTTGTGGTTGTGTTGTGTTGTCCTTCTGTGGTGTATGTTGGTGTAGGATTATCTATTGCTTGATTTTTCATGGATGTATTTAGCTTCTTTGGGTTGGATTTTCCCTTCCAGTGCTTTCTGTAGGGCTGGGTTTGTGGACAGGTATTGATCAAATCTGGTTTTATCCTGGAATATTTTGTTTATTCCGCCTATGGTGATTGAGAGTTTTGCTGGGTATAATAGTCTGGGTTGGCATCCGTGGTCTCTTAGTGTCTGCATGAGATTTGTCCATGATCTTCTAGCTTTCATAGTCTCTATTGAGTAGTTTGGTGTTATTCTGATGGGTTTGCCTTTATATGTTACTTGGTCTTTTTCCTTTGCGGCTCTTAATATTTTTTCTTTGTTCTGTGTGTTTAGTGTTTTGATTATTATGTGGCGAGGGGACTTTTTTTTTTTTTTGGATCCAGCCTATTCGGTGTTCTGTAAGCTTCTTGTATCTTCATAGGTATTTCTTTCTTTAGGTTAGGAAAGTTTTCTTCTATGATTTTGTTGAATATATTTTCTGTGCCTTTGAGTTGGTATTCTTCTCCTTCTTCTATCCCTATTAGTCTTAGGTTTGGTCTTTTCATGGTGTCCCAAATTTCCTGGACGTTTTGTGTTACGACTTTTTTGTCTTTAATGTTTTCTTTGACTGACGCATCTATTTTCTCTATCGTGTCTTCAGTGTCAAAGATTCTCTGTTCCATCTCTTGCAATCGGTTGGTTATGCTTGTTTCTGTAGTTCCTGTTCGTTTAGTCAGGATTTCTATTTCCAGCATTCCTCAGCATGTGTTTTCTTTATTGTCTCAAATTCATTTTTCAGTTCTTGGAATGCTTCTTTTATCTATTTAATTGCTTTTTCTTGACTTGATTTGATTTCTTCCCATTTTTTGTTCGTTTTTTCTTCCATTTTTTTAAGGGAGTTTTTTATTTCCTCTTTAATGGAGTTTTTCATTTCCTCTTTAAGGAAAGTTTTTATTTCCTCTTTGAGGGAATGCTTTATTTCTTCTTTAAGGGCCTCTATCATCTTCTTAAAGTCATTTTTAGGGTTGATTTCTTCTGTCTTGGTATGTTCAGGTCTTGCAGGTGTAGAATCACTAAGTCCTGATGTTGCCATATAGGTCTTTATGTTGTTACCTGTATTTTTGCACTGGCATCTACTCATCTCTTCCTCTGTGCGGTGCAAGTGGTATCTGTGTCTGAGAGTGCCTCTCTTGTTCTAATTTTTAGTTTTGGTTTAGTAGGGGTTCTTGGTTAAATTGGTGCTATTGGGCTATTTCTTCAGGGGCAGCTGATTTCAGTCGGTGACATATACACTTATGATTCTGGTGATCTGGTTTGGTGGCTGGGTAGCGCCTTCTTCTGTGTTCCCAGGTCACATTTTGTTCATTTGTCAACTCCTCAGCTGACCTTGTCTCTTCAGACTTCAAACTGTAGGCATCTGAATCCTCTCCCAGATGGGTTTCAGCTGAGCGGGGTAGTCTCACCAACACCTCCAAGTTGTTGGGTTTTGCAGGATCAGCAACTGGGCCCTGGGTTGTCCTCAGATGGAGTGTTCAGATTCGTTTTGGTTCTGTCCCACGGAGATAGCTTCTTCCCCAGGTGTTGGGGTCAGAGGCGTCCCTGTTCCAAGCTGCGTCTGCTTGTCTCGTTCCTGGGCCTGTCTACCTCTGCGGTCTGCCTCCAGGCCTGTATGTCCCTGTCAGCCGCTGCCACCGGCCCGTCTACCTCTGCGGGCTGCCGCTGTGGACCTACCTGCATCTGCTTGTCTCTGCAGTGTGGCCTGTTTACCTCTGTGGGCCCCGCTGGGCCTGTATGTCTCTGCCGGTTGCCGCTGGGCCTGAATGTCCCTGTCGGCCGCCACAGCCGGGCCTGTCTACCTCTGCGGGCTGCCGCTGGGCCAGTCTACCTCTGCGGGCCGCCTCCGCGGACCTACCTGCATCTGCTTGTCTCCGCCGCCCGGCCTGTCTGAGGCCTGGATTTTATAAGATTCTGTATAATAGGAGGTTTTCAGAATAAAGTCATACCATTGCCACCTCTTCAATGGACAAATCTCAACAGCTTTCAATCAACTAGACAAAAGGAAGTCCTCCAAGAAAAGCTACTTGTTCTAGAAACTGCAGAAAGTAGTATAAAGTGAACTGACAGTGTAGGTCAGAACAGCTATCCATTTGGCCATTGTCTGCTTTCACTCCTTGAGAATGTGTTTTGCTCATTCAGTTTTGTAATAAACTTTCTTTTCATACTATGCTATACTCTTTGTTCTGGATGTGGATTCTTTTGATGGTGATCGTAAGGACCAGAGAATCAGGGGACTTCAGATCAAGGTCCTGGTGACATCCATACAATGGTTATCTTACAATATGGATTCGAGAGTTTAATCTAGGGAAACATGCTGTGTGCGATTATACTTCATGTTACTTCTCTTCCCCAACCAAACACCTGTGTATTTATGCTCCATGAGAGCAGGACTCTGCAGAACTCACATGTTCTCTTGAGTTCCTTTAAAAATGTCACATCATTGTTCAGAAAAACTCCAGTGAAATGGATGAAATAAATAAAAAGGAAAAAGTAAATGGTAACTCCACTACAAAACTACATTTACAGAATTTAAAATGAAGTTTATTTATTTATTTTTTTTGGTATAATCTAAATATTAATTCTTTATTATATGTGTAGCTAACAAAGATTTTCTCCCTCTCTGTGGTCTTCCTCTTCACTTGATTGGTTGTTTCCTTTGCTATAGTTTTATGAATTCCATTTGTTAACTGATCTCAGTTCCTGGGCAAATAGAGTCCTATTCTGAAAGACCATTCCTCCACCCTTATCTTATAGGATACTGTCTATGTTTTCCTTTAGAAGATTTAGTGTTTCAGGTTTCATATTGAAGTCTTTGACATATTTGGAGTTGATTTTTGTACAGGGTGATAGACACTGGTCTAATATCCAGTTTTGCCAGCACCATTTGTTGAAGATACTCTCTCTCCACCAGTGTCATTTTTATTAAATATGAGATAGTTGTAATTATGTACACTCATATTTGGATCTCCTCTTTGGTTCAATTAAAGCTGTATGTCTGTTTTTGTGCCAGTACCATGAATTTTTATTATAGCTCTGAAATACAGATTAAAATATAGTATGGTAACACCTTGTCTTAGGGTTTCTATTGCTGTGATGAGATGCCATGTCCATAGCAACTCTTATAAAGGAAAACATTTAATTGGGGGTCCCTTAGTTTCAGAGGTTCAATCCATTATCATTATGGTGGGAAGCAAGGCAGCATGTGGGCAGACATGATGCTAGAGAGGTAATTGAGAATTCTACATCTTGATCTGCAGGCAACAGGAAGTGAACTGGGTATTACGTTGGGTATAGCTGGCGCTTACAAGATCCCAAAGCCTACCTCCACAATGACACACTTCCTTCAACAAGGCCATACTTCCTCCATTAAGGCCACACCTCCTAATAGTGCCATTCCCTCTGGTCTAAGTATCCAAATACATGAGTCCATGGGAGCCATACCAATTCAAGCCACCACACCACTCTAGCAAAACACCAGAGAAGAAGTAATTAACAAGTGGGGAGATCTCAGACCAGAAGTGAGAGCACAGTGGAGTTCACACACATATTTCCTCTCACCGAGAGAAATACACTTGCCTTGAATGACTGAAATAAGCAGCGCTCCCCACCTGTGAAGACCACTACAAAGACAAATGAACGAGCAGAAAACACACTGTGCCAACTAGGAAGAGATGCTGACTGGGGTTGGACCACCTACTTCATTTGTATTTCCTACTTTCAGCTGAGCTTTTGTCCGTAATTGCTTGGTTTTAGTTTTGTGTTTTAGCTTGCATCTCATCTAATAGGCTTTTGTGACTCTCCTTTCTTTCTCCATAGCTACTCTGCACCTTAACTTTATCATTTCCCACATACCTAATGAAGATGCTTTTCTTCTCCCCCAGGGTTCACTTCTTCGTTTCAGTTTCCCCCTTCCCTCTTCATTTCACTACTTACTGATGTGTTTAGCTCTAACCACTATGAACTATACTTTTTGCAGACATGGCCCTATTGGCACTGTACCCTGGACCATAGACAGAAGTGAACTATATACGTGCCTTCTACTGCAAGTTAACTCTGGGACTGTTATCAAAGTAGACCCACCCCATAAGAAATTTAAATCCAAGTGCAGACAGCTTACCAGGGAGACTCATATAAAATAAAATAAACAACAAAAAGAGTGGATAAAAGGGGAAAACATATTCATTCATCCTGTGGATTCCCAAACACAGCAAAGAAATTTTAGAACATGAGACAACAGCTATCATGTCACCTCAGTATTAAAAAAAACAAACAAAACATTTCTTTCTTTTGGTAAAATTGATTTAGTGACAGATATCCTCAATATTTGCTCTAATGTCTCTTGGTTCGTCATTTATCCACGCATAGACTTTTGGGTTAGCTCTGTTAAAAGTGATTGTGTCACAGTTTGGATGATCTATCTCTAGATAACAAGTTGGCTGACAGTACAATTGTCATTGTTTCTTTCCTTCTTGTTTGTTTGTTTTTCCCAGCAAGGCTTATATAAGTGGAATGGTTTTCTTTGGAGGCTCTTTTTTTTTGTGTCACAGTTTGGATGATCTATCTCTAGATAACAAGTTGGCTGACAGTACAATTGTCATTGTTTCTTTCCTTCTTGTTTGTTTGTTTTTCCCAGCAAGGCTTATATAAGTGGAATGGTTTTCTTTGGAGGCTCTTTTTTTTTTTTTTTTTTTTTTAATAAGAGATTTTCTATCCATTTTACATATCAACTTCAGATTCCCCTGTTCCTCCCTCCCCCCACACCCTAGCCACCCCCCCAACCCACCTCCATTCCCACCTCCTCCATGGCAAGGTCTCCCATGGGGAGTCAGCAGAGCCTGGTACATTCAGTTGAGGCAGGTTCAAGCCCCTCCTCCCTGCACCAAGGCTGTGCAAAGTATCCTTCGGAAGCTCTTGTACTGGTGTTTCTCCCTTCACTGAAGTAAGTCAAGATGTAGATTGGCCCACGTCCACCTCGTTCTGGTTTGAGATACTTCTACCAATCAGACAATTCGTTCTTCTTTACAATTCTAGAAAAATCTCTGTGTGTGCAAACACATGAATATATGTCCAGTGTCCCACACTTATATACACATGCAAAGGTATATATATGCAGATGTATGTATGATGTGTGTGCTTGTATGTGTGTGCATATGTAACACATTTGCATGCATGTAAAGGTATATTTAATGTTCTAGAGAATAAGCTGATGGTTTAGAGAATAATTATTTGGCGAGAATCCGAAAGTGTTTTTGTCTCCCTTATCTCTCTGCCCCATTGTTCTATCGAGTCCTTTTAGATTTATTGTCCTATTTGGATTTATTGAAAGTTCTTTATTGAAAGTTCTTTATTGAAGTAGAGCCTAATCTGCTGCTTGCTGGGTTTAACGCTGCATGGTTCTGGGAACTGGACTCAGGGCTTTTATAGGACAGATAAGCATTCCATCCACTGAGCTCTACTCTCCACTCTAAATTGA
Source organism: Peromyscus leucopus (assembly GCF_004664715.2). NCBI lineage: Eukaryota > Metazoa > Chordata > Mammalia > Rodentia > Cricetidae > Peromyscus > Peromyscus leucopus. Next base: position 84,424,070 of record NC_051065.1, on the reverse strand, counting down.
AGGGTTTTCCCCTAAGATTTATTTTTGTCATTTTGATGTGTGTGTGTGTGTGTGTGTGTGTGTGTGTGTGTGTGTGTGTGTGTGTGTGTTGGGGGGCTGCATGCATGTGAATCTAGGTGCCTGTGGAAGTTAGAAGCATCAGGTCCCTTGGAGCTGTCATGACATGTAATTATAAGTTTGACATGGGTTCTGGGATACAAACCCAGGTTCTCTGTTAGAGCAGTACATGCTCTTAATCACTGAGCTGTCTCTCCAGCCCTCAAATTTAAAGTTTTTAATGATTGTATTTTTGATGTGTAAATATCTAGTACTAACACCTGCACTGGTCCCTCCAGTTTCCAGAGTCCAATCCCTGTCGAGTCTTATTTATGGCCATTCTTGTTCCTAAAGATTTTCTTTTCTTTCTGTGAGTCTTGGTCATACATTGATTTCTTTTCTTTTTCTTTTTTGGTTTTTTGAGACAGGGTTTCTCTGTGTAGCTTTGCGCCTTTTCCTGGAACTCATTTGGTAGTCCAGGCTGTCCTCGAACTCACAGAGATCTGCCTGGCTCTGCCTCCGAGTGCTGGGATTAAAGGCATGCGCCACCACCGCCCGGCCATACATTGATTTCTATACGTCTCTGGTCAGTTGGATGTTCTGTCTGCATCAGCTCCTTGAACTATATATACATATATGTGCGTATATGGATAATATATCTCCTGGGCTGTTTTCACCAAGGGAGTACCTTAAACCAACACAAGCCTAACATTTGTACAGGTTGTTCTGGGCTGCTCCCCTTCTGGAGGTCCCAGAGGACTCCATCCTTGTTTCCCCTCAACCCTGCTGCTACAGAAATCCTGGGTGTTTCATGGTTTGTGGTTTCAGCTTCCCATTCTTTTCTTTCCCTGGCAGCAATGCTGTTCTGCTTGATGTATCTCCACGTCCACTTGTTCCTTTTTGTAAGATGCCGAATGTTGTGTTATGGCCTGCTATTGCCCTGTATGACTTCACTGTAATTGAATTATGTCTATTTCCAAACAAGGTCACATTCAAAATCGAGTGAAGGCTAGGACTTCATCATGTATTGTGTATGTGTATTTATGTGTGTGTGTGTGTGTGTGTGTGTGTGTAGGATGTGTTGTATATTGTGTGTATTGTGGTGTGTGTATATGATGTGTGAGTGGAGTGTGTGTGTATGGCGTGTGTGTGTGTGTGTGTGTGTGTGTGTGTGTGTGTGTACAATATGTGAGTGGAATGTATGTATATGGTGTGGTGTGTGTGTGTATGATATGTGAGTGGAGTATGTGTATGGTGTGTTGTGTGTGTACAATATGTGAGTGGAATGTATGTATATGGTGTGGTGTGTGTGTGTATGATATGTGAGTGGAGTATGTGTATGGTGTGTTGTGTGTGTATGGTGTATGTACAGTGTGTGTTTCATGTGTTTGTGTGTGCATGATGTGAGTGTATGTATTGTGTGGAGTATGTGTGTGGTATGTGTGTATGTAAGAGGTATAGTGTATATATGTGTGTGTACTGTATTATAAAGTATGGTGTGTATGTACGGCCTGTGTGTATGTCATGTTTGTGTAGTGTGGTGTGTATAGGTGTGGTGTATGTGTAGATGATATGTGTGTATGTATGGTATAGAGTATGTGTATGGGGTGTGTTTGTATGGCATGTCATGTGTACGTATGTGTGTAGTGTATATATGTGAATGTTCTGTGTATGGATGATGTGGACTGTGTGTATGTGGTTTAGTATGTGTGTAGTGTGGTATATGCAGGTGCATTCACCTGAGTATATGCCTGGGAAGGCCAGAGGAAGATGTTAGAAGAAACAGGGTCTCTTGTTGATCCTGAAGCTTGTCCTTTTGGTTAGACAGGCATGCTGTCTAGTTAGTACCTCTCAATGCTGGAATTGCAGATATAGCCATGCCCAGCTCTTTTCTGTAGGTTTTGGGGATTTTCAACCATGCTTATGTATCAAATGCTCCTGCCCAATGAGCCCCTCCCCAGTAGCCCCTCAGCATACTTTAATCCTTAATAGCAAGTGTGTTCCTTTGTATTCTTTTAAAAACCAGAAACTTGTTGTTAATATGTATCACATTGATTTACTTGTGTCATCCTTCAATGTAAAACCTACAAGTAGTTGAGACTATAGCAATGCCCAGGATAAACTACTTTCCAGAATATAGAAATGACCCACTCCAGAAGAAAAGACTAAATAGAATTAAACTTCAGATAAACAATTAATACAGCCAATAAAATGATGAAATTAAGAACCCTTAACGTTTAATAAAATTGAAACTAAAATCTCTGCTATGTTTCATTTCAAGATGTGGGTAGCAGGCATGCGTTTATTTCAAGGCTGTCATTGTGTTATACTCTTTATTTTCCTCTATCTCCAGTCCCAGGCTTTGGATAAGATGAGAGTGTTTGGTAGATGCAGCCATAAGAATGAAGCACCTCTTTTCACATAATGTGGCTGGCCAGTTTCTGAGAATTGATTTTGCTCTGCAGCATGGGCTGAAGGGATTTGGTGCATGAAGTTATTATTTCACTAAAATCAATCTATTTCAGACTCCATCATGGGAGCATGAGAGGAACAAAGGCGGTACGGCTTAGATAGTTGTTTTCTTCGGAGAACCAGAGCAGGGCTGAAGGTTGTGAGCAGCAGTAGTGGAAGACTGTTAATAATAACAAATGAAGGCAATGCTGTAATAGTATGAACCTTTGAAGCGATATGCTAAGAAAAAAAGTATTTTTCTTTAGGGGTGATATATAAAGAAAGAATTAAGGATAAAATGAGGAACTGGTTGGAGAAAGAAGGAAGATTACCAAATGCAGGCTTTTGTGAAGGTTTGGTGCCACTCTGAACAAATAGAACTTTTTTTTTTTATTGTAACTCTTCAAGACAAGTCTTAATATTTAGATACCTCACAATCCTTCACAGAGCAAGGGTGGTTTCATCATTGCTGTGGCAATCTTATGTTTCCTATTTTGCCATGATATTTTTTTACCCTGGGTTTGAATTGTCGTCCATCTTGACTTCCTAATGGTCTAACCCATTGCACAAAACCACATTCTCTTAGAAAAGAAATGGACAAAATTACAAAAAAAATTAAAATTTGGAAATAATAGGAGGTAAAATCCTGTGTTTGAAAATTTTAACATAAATAAGATTAATAATATTTGGCCAATCTTTACAATATGGCTCTAAAACCAGTTTTGTTTCTTTCTCTAGGGCTATTGCTACTAACACGGTTCATTTGCAGATTACAAGCAAGCAAAGTTGAGGTCTTTGAGTAGGAACCGAGAAGGCCAGGAGATTTTTACAAGTCATCATTAAAATTTCTCAGTTGCCAACTTGCAATTCTGAAAAGAGACTTCATGTCCCTAAAGGCCAGACAGGCATTTACAGGGTGGGTGGAGAGGTGTGTGTGTGTGTGTGTGGGGGTATTTTCTATTATTCTGCATCATAATTTGATAATGTAAATATCTGAGCTCTATTTTAATGAAAATAGTTACATTCAAAAAGGCTAAGTAATTCATTACCTAGGAGTCTCGAGTGTATATACAGGAGGAGCAGGGTTTTGAGTGCTACACAACGCCACTACATGTGAAAGGATGTTGTATAGGTTGTATTGCTACCATTGAAGCCTAAAAGGGACCATGGAGTAAAAGCATCCTATTCCTCTAATTAAATATAAGACTTAGATTTCCTTTTCAATGTTTTATCCAAAAGGAAAAAATGTAAACAAATTAAATTTAGTAGATTTTACTTGAGCAAAGAATAATTCAGGAGTCAGGTCTCTGCATCAGCTGATGGAACATGAATGGTTTCTTCCCCTGGTGAAAATATGGTTTGGCCAGAATCCTCAAAGGCCTGGGGGTGCTAAGTCATGCTGGAGTTTGTAAAAGCAGGAAATCCATGTGGCTTTGTTATTAGAGGCAGAAGACTAATTATAACTCTTATATGTATTGATTTCTGTTTTCCATGGAGAGTGAATCCAGGTCCCACCAGCCAGCAATTGACCAAGGTGATCTGACTCATTGGTTTTTCCCAGCGTCATTTTATTTGTAACTCCTGTATGCCTGAAATGTATCGCCTGAAGTTTTTTTCTCTTATCAGATCTATGGATTTAACAAACCAAGTATTGATTAATTAAACGACTGCAGCAACTTTAGAAGTCATCTCATCTATTTTCTCCACAACTTATGCGATTGTATCATCATATAATGTAATTATTTAGAGGGTGAAGATCTTTTAGTGCAGAACTTTTCAGACACAGGAAGCATCAGGTAGTCACCTCAGCTGTCCATGAGTCCATTGCAATCCCTCCCTTCTAAAATTCAACTTAATTTTCTACTCTGTGTGCACAGCACTGTTCATTAGGTTACCATTGCCATTTTGACCTGAGTCTCCTTTATGGAGTTCATTTAAATTCCAGTTCATATCGTTTCCAGTGACTGTTGACTTCCAATGAAGCTCTGTCAGAGCATTTCCCTGTGCTCTGCTGACGTGAGGCTGGCAGTTTTATGAAAACCACCAGTTTCTTCCTTGGAGTTTGGGCACTGCCCACCCAGCCCAGTGGTAGGACTGTGGAGTGTTGGAATCCTTTCCACAAATCTCCTCGAATTTCAAGACAAGTAGTAGAACAACAACAAAAAATGAACTCTTTGTGGGTAACAAGATATAAAATGAAAATAAAGATCAAACGAGTCCTTGTAGTCCTTGTAGTAATGACAGCTGAAGGGGGATTTGGTTATTTCTATGGTACCTATGATTTTTTTTGATACCTATGATTGTGAGTGATAACCCTACAACAGAAACATTAGATTTTATAAATTCCATACAGTTTCTAAAATGTATGTTAATAACACAACCCACAAAATATAACTCAGTGCTTCTCATATGATTTAATATACCACATAACCCAATTAGTTTGGTATCTTCTTCAGATACATTTCTAGGACCTACCTGGAAAAATCCCATAATTAATGTTAAGAAAAAAAGCTTAATTTAGAATTTAATTTTGGGAAATTTACTGAGAACGTCAAGGGCTTAAAACTCGTAATTGAAATACAATCCAAGAACCCCAACAGCCATTCACTGAAGTGAGTCATAACTGAAGAACTTCAAGGTAAAATACAGAAAATTACACAGTGTAGAAAGTTATCTTAGTCATCTTAGAAAGGGTTTAGTTTTCTTAAGTGATGGAAATCTAGCAAAGACAGCATAAGGTGTGGGAAACTATTTAAAGAAAACAATCTTTGTTTGCTAGGCTAATTGCTTAAAAGGTAAAGAATTCCCCCCTACCCCTTTTTCAATTTCCTACTGAGAATAGACCTGCACTTCAAGGAAACATTCTTGTTATGAAGAAGACCTGATTCTAATTTTGCGTCAATCTACCTATAAGATTTATGGTCCTATTTTAGAAAATGTTATAAATGATTCCCCCAAATTTTAGGCAGTTTGACCATACGTAAAATTCCCCTCCAAAACGTCATCTTCCAAACCTGGACTATTGTGTCATTCAGTTTGCTGTCCCATTGCATTTTTCTTTGTTAATTTGAAACACCGTTTTATTCACCACGAAGTTAATCTCTCTCAGCAAAATAAAATGAAAAGCAAAAGAAAACAAAAGGGACCTTTAGAGTTCTTTTTTTATACAAATGTATCTTACTTTCTTTGTGCAGTTGCATATAAAAATTTCCTTTGTCATTTCCAGTAGTTTTAATTAAATGGATTAATTAGAATCCTTCAACTTTAGTGACCTTAATTTCCACTTGATTGTAGGTAGTTAAAGAAATTATCTGTCAAAGAGTTTGCTGCTGGCGTGATTACTTGATACCCAGAACCACTGCTTGAAAGTACTCTAGGACTGTCCAGCCACGGCTGCATGCAGGCTCAGCTGAAGAGTTTTGAAGTGCTGTTGCTTGAGTGCCACCCCCTGGATATTTTGGTGTAATCATCTAGAACACAGTCTTTAGGTTTCCTCATGCAACCGGAACCACAGAAATAAAACCCACAGGTCCTTCCAATCAGCTTCGTAGTTTCAGGTTTTACATTCAGATCTTGATTCACTTTGAATTGATTTTTGTGGGGGGTAAGAGATGTGGATCTAGTTTCATTCTTCTCTATGTGAAAAACCAGTTTCCCCCAGCACCATTTGTTAAAGAAGCTGTCTTTAACACACCAAAAGCTCTAAATAAACCACAGAAATACTTGCACCATTAGGAAATGGAATCAGTGTGAATGACCATCAGCAGATGAATGGGAAAAGAGAATACGGTTCATTGCACATACTGGTATTTTATGTAGTCATAAAGAAAATTGAAATCATGACATTTGCAGGGAAATGGATGCAACTGGAAATCATTATGCTGAGGAAAATAAGCCAGATATAGAATTGTGTGTGTGTATCTTTATATATGTGTGCATTTGTAGGTTACAAAAGCAGAAAAGATACTATGAAAGGGTAGAAGGATCTTAAGGGAAGTGAGAAATAGAAAGGGTGATAGAACACCTATATGGGAAGTCAGAGGGGACTGATGGGAAGAAAGGGAACCAGTCATAGAGGAGAGCAATGGGGAATGGAGAAGAATGAGAAGAAAGCATAATGATACATGTATAAAGACATCATGATGAAAGTCATTACTTCGTATGCTAACCAAAAAATACTCATTAATAAAAGAAAAATCTGATGAAACCTCTCACAACAAAGTACACTTATAGATTTGATTTTGTGTGCTGCTCCCTCTGGTTTTCTGAACCTCCTGGTGACCCGTGCCGACTCCCTTTCCTGAGAGCCATTTTTTTTTTTTTTAGAATTTTCCCTTTCCTCCTAAATGTAAAGATAAACCTTTGACTTCTCTAGAGCAATCAATGGGTCATGCTACATGAAGGTCCCCCATGCTAGACTCTTTATGCCATCAGGGCAGTAATATGTATAAATTATTTCTCTCATTTAGGAGAGCCTCATCCACTACATGCTACAGAGTGGTTTCTGTGGCTTTTTGCTCAGCCCCTTCCTAACTTCTTCACAGCAGGCTAAACGGACCTGGGGTAGCACTTTCCCAGGAACCTCTCTGAGGAGACCCAGCTGTGTTATCTGACAATATTGCACACACAGGCTTTACCGATGTGTGAATCTAGGTTCAACGGTATGGGTCACAGGGTTTTAAACTTAATTTTACCATCAGTCTAAGACGTTGTATGATTAAAAGCAAAAATAGAAGACTGTAGTATGTTGTTGTTTGGTTTTACTCTTTTGTGGGGCCTGCCACCCAGCTCCCAAATAAATGACACATGGAGGCTTATTATTAGTTTCTTGCCGGCTTTTCTTAACTTTAAATTAACCTATCTATCTTTTGCCTCTGGGCTTTTCCTTTTCTCTTCCTGTATACCTTTCTTTATTTCTTACTCCATGGCTTGCTGTGTAGCTGGGTGGCTGGCCCCTGATGCTCTCCTCCTTCTCTTGTTCCCTATTTTTTGATCCACCTAGATTTCTCCTTCTATATATTCTCTCTCTGTGTCAGCGCCGCCTATCCTTTCTCCTGCCTTGCTATTGGCTGTTCAGTTCTTTATTAGATCGTCAGGTGTTTTAGACAGGCACAGTAACACAGCTTCACAGAGTTAAACAAATGCAATGTAAAGAGAAGTAACACACCTTTAAATAATATTCTACAACAGTAGTATCAGGGTTAAAGTTTTACTCGTTATTTACTAGTTCTGGAACTTTTTCTGTCATATTATCTATAAAGTGTTAATTTTACCTTGGGAAGGGTGAGAATTAAGATATGAACTTAAATCATGCTAAACAATATATTTATATTATCCCATTTAACCCATATCAGCCCATTTAACTATGCTACCGAGTTGGAAACGTGGTAATTGCCATTTTGCAGTTAAGCAAACAAGTTAAGGTGACATGCCCACATCATCCAGATAGTATGAAAATTTGTAATAGAACCTGGTTTTAAGAACAGCATGCAACAGCAAAATGGAAAGTTACAAAAGAATATGGAGAAAAATAACAAATCTTTTAATACCAGGCTTCTCAAGACTCAGATGCTGTGTTTCTAGCAAAGGCTTTGTAACTAGGCTGCTCAGTCTGTCTGTGTGTGCTTTGAATGTTAGCACCAGGATTCTGCATAATCCTCTCTGAGAGCAAGCACAGAAACTGGCACAGTCAGTGAGGCTTTGGAATAGTGTGTGGAATTTGATGAAGTAATGCTCAATGTTTTTTTGTTACAAGCTCGGTGTAACTGGGGTTAATATGTCAACCTTTATTGTGCTTGTAATGAGTTAACTTAGATTAACACACCAACTTTTATTGTCACACTTGCTTCTAAAAAAACACAATCTAACTATTGTCTTAAATTCATCTTATAAGTGATGTTTCTTACCAATTTCTCAAGCCTGGTTGGGACAAGGGGAAGCTCCTTCACAGACTCCTGGCAGAATGCTTGCCTGATGGTGGTTTTCCCATGGAAGGTTCCAGACATCTGGTCAAGCACAGAAAAGCCTCCTCATAGCTTGCCAGCATGAAGTAACTCTTGTAATCACTGACTACTGGGTTGTCCTAAGCAGGTGCTTCATAACCAGTTCCACACAAATCAGGAAGGCAGTGGTGGCCGTCTTGTGAGCATTCATCCTTTTTCTATATCCCTCTTTCTTGTGAGCCTAAAAGAAAAAAAAAACACATCTATTCCACAAGGAAAAATGTAGGACACAGTGTGTTTTTGATGATAACTGTGGGCTATTTCCAAGGCTGTGAACTCTCTGTAACACTGATTTAGATATTTCTCAGGAGAATGTGCCTTGGAATACAGACTTGATCATAGAGCCATCAGTTCCCTGACCATTCAGCACCTACCTGCACTTTATCTGTGAGGCCTTTTAGGTGAAATACTTACTTTGATTTTATCCCTAAGACTGAGCCTATGGAGCCTCATTAATTAAACTAATCAGAAGAGACATCTCCCCTTGATCCTTATGTTTTCTATCTGTGGTATGGGAAAAGTAGGTGACATTTGGCTGGTTTCTATATCTCTTACCTCCTAGGAGTGTATAAGTTCCCCACTCCTCTTCTATCAATGTATCACATGCACTGTGGATTAAAACCTCATAGATTTACCATCATAGCTCTGGAGGTCAAAACTCCAGCATGGCAATGAAATCAAGGGACAAATAAAATGGTATTCTCTCTGGAAACTCTAGAGACCTAGTTTCAGTACCTTTCCAGATGCTAGCAGCTACAGTACTCTTCCCTTGTAATTGCCTTCCTCCATCATCAAGACTGACAGAGCAGCTTGTTCAAATCCCCGCATCTGTCTTCTGTCTTTCATTGATATATCATCTCTGAGTCTGACACTCTTCTCTCCAAATGTGGTTTAAAAAAAAAAAACCTCTCTTGGTAACATTGAAGCCACTCAAATATTTCACAACAGTCTCTACGTCGAGGTCTTAATCATAGTCACAGACTCACTTACATGATGCAGTGATGGATTTCAGAATCTAGGATGAGGACATCTTTGGGGAGTCATTATTCTGTCTGCACATATACACTGTCTAAAGGTCCACAAGTTAATGTATACTTAGATATATGTATATGTATATCTGTGTAGATTTTTTACACTTAGTAGCAGGCTGTTCTGCTATGTTGGGGCAGAAATGCTTATAAGAACTCAACTACTGTTACAGACCACATGGTTTCATTAAGAGCACATCTCAACAGAGGACTTTATGGAATGGGTTCTTATGGTGATATAAAAGTGTTCCCTTCCTAGAATTAGTAAATGTAGCATGAGATCTAGTAAAGTGTATTCAGAAAGCAAAGAAATGAAATTTTATGGGTGGCACACAGCTGTGTTTTAGGAGAGTTCTGATGTTCCTTTAATTTTGAATGTTCTCCTCTCTTTTTTTGTAGACTACTATGTCAGCTCACTAATGTTTTCATGCACTGGAAGTGTGTGCCTTCTGTTGTTAATACTTGTGGAATAAGAGACTTTTTTTTTTCTGACAGGGAGGCATTATAGTTGCATACAAGACACACAAAAGCTAATTAACCTGTGAGAAGTCACACAGCTAGAAACATGCAAATGAAATGATAGGTGGTTACCTCTCATATTAGAACTTTATCCTTATAGTGATCCAATGAGAATTAGTGCTGGTTTCTGAAATGCAAGCGTGCTTCTGTCCTGTTTAGCAATGCTGAAGTACCATAGTAGTAGCAATGAGGAACGGTATTTTATGCAAAAGTTCTTACTCCAGATGTCTGAAAAATTAGAGTCAATATGTAAGAGAACTATTACATGAACCATAGTTTGGTAAAATTATCATTGCTGCTGCTTACACACAAACATACACAAATACACACATTTCTTTTTTCTTTTTATTAAAGTTCTGTTTCCTTTACAATTCAAACTTTTTGCATGAAAAAAAAAAAGGCCAGGGGTATACAGTTGATTACCAAGGAAAATTGTAAAATTTTCAATATTTTCCTCTGAGAAAGTGCCAACTTCCTGGGATCTGACATTATTTCCATGCAAGCAGAGCACCCCCCCCCCCCCCCGGCTTTGTCAAGCATGGGAGCAGATAGGACAACCTTGACATTGAAGGTCTGAACAGTGTAGTTTTTTATCTGTGGTCTGTGGACTAGAACACTGCCCTATTGTGAGACCACCTCTTTGTTCCTTGGCCCTTTCTCCAAGGGAGTCTCAGTTGTGTTTGGAGCTGAGCTGAGCACTGGGCTCATATTGCATGTTTTCCTGCCTGATGCTTATACCTTGTTCTTCTCAAAGCAGAAGTGAAGACCGTTCCCTAACCTTGTCTAGGCAACACATGATTACTGATTTATCACAGCAGCACTTGGTTATCCTACCTGTGACAAATGCCCTTGGAAATTCATTAGCTCTGCTCACCCTTCTCCCTTGCTTTCATCACCTTGGGATTAAGGAACACTGATGACTACTTTTCTCCAATTATCTGCTTTCCTAACTCAGGGATTAACACAAGACCCTACTGCTTGCACACAGTCACCAATGTGCATTAATGAGATACTTAAAAAAAATCAGTAAAGGTGAAGATAGTTGAAAGCTACCTTTTATTTCTACAGGTAGATGAGGATGCGGCTCAGCAGAAATGCATACCTACACGGTGATGTAAGTGAATATGTCATAATGTTCATAATGATTTCTGAGTGGTGAGAATAAAATGCTGGTCCAAGATATCACTCTTCATAATGATTTCATGTTACTGATCTAACTGGAGCTTCTTTTACCACTGACAGTTAGAAGTAGACAATATTTGCTAAGAGAACCAGAACAGACATGGTAAAGCAGTTTGATATCCTTTTAAGAAAAAGATATGTCCTGTGTTGAAAATATTTTTAAAATAATGAAAATCTGAATTAAAACTTACCCAGTAAATCCTCAATTAAAAACAGTGTTTTAGTGCTGTTGAGATGGCTCAATGGATAAAGGTGCCTGTTAGCAAGCCTGAGGACCGAGTTCTAGCCCCAGGAGCTACACAGTAGAAAGAAAGAATGGACTTCCAGAAGTTGGCAGTTGTACATACACCAAGGCAAGCATGTGTGTACACACATATACACAAATAATTGAATAAGTAAACAAGTAAGGGTAATAAAAAAAAATTATATTTCTTTTAAAAAGTATAAAAAAATGTTTTCCCCAAATTAGCATTCAGTCCATTTTTTCAATTTATATATTTCTATTTAAAAATCTTGTGTGTATGAGTGCTAGCCTACATATAATGTGTACATCATATGTGCACCTAGTGCCTGTACAGGCCCTTAGAGGCCAGAAGATGGCATTGGATCTCTTGAAACTGGATGTACAGATGGTTGTGAGCTGCCACATGGGTTGTAGGAACTCAATCTGGATCATATGCAAAAGTAGCAAGTGTTCCTAACTGCTGAACAAGTTCTCCATCCCACTGGCCCCCTTTAAAAAATATTTTTATTATTATTTATTTTATATGGTATATTTTGATCATATTCACTCCTAGACTTCTCCCACAGTGGCCTTTATTCATCTACCCAATCAACTTCAAAATTTCTTCTCTTGAAAAAAAAATTTGAGTCCAATTTATATTGTCCAATTATTCTTGGGTGTGGGGCCTTCTCTGAAGTATGGTCCACATACTAGAGGTCACACCACTAAGAAAAACTGAATTTCCCTCTCCCAGGGGCCATTAAATGCCAACTGCTCCTCTAATGGGACTTTGTGACCACCTCCCTGCTGTGTGCTGGGATTTGGGCTGGCTTGAGCTAATTCTTGTCACTTTTGTTTGGGGGATAATATCTAGGCATCTAGAATTTAAAAATGATAGTGTTCTTGGTGTGGATATATTCTTGCCTTTGTTCACTGAGTGATTGGATATTTGTTTTTGTTACTTCAACTTGATAGGTTGTGGACCAGCTTAATGGTATTTGGTGTTCCACTGAACACTATTTTGATCTATGAATATGGTATCAGATGTGATGTCAGCTCAGGTAGGGGTAGATGTAACTTCTGAGCTTATTGTGGGTAGGGAGCCTGGGTTCTATAAGAAAGCAGGCTGAGCAAGCCATAAGGAGTACAACAGCAAATGCCACTTCTCCATGGCCTCTGCATCAGTTCCTGCCTCCAGGTTCCTGTCCTGCTTAAGTTCCTGTCCTGACTTCCTTCAATAGTGAACTGTGTGGTGGTTTGAATGAAAATGGTCCCTGTAGGCCCATAGGGAGTGGCACTATTAGGAGGTGTGGCCTTGTTGCAGTCAGTGTGATCTTGTTGGAGGAAGTGTGTCACTAGGGGGTGGTCTTTGAGGTTTTAGGTGCTCAAGCCAGGCCTAGTGTCTCTCTTTCTCTCTTTTTGCTGCTTGCTGATCTAGATGCAGAACTTTCAGCTCCTTTTCCAGTACCACATCTGCTTGCATGCCACCATGCTTCCCGCCACCATGATAATAGACTAAACCTCCGAACCTGTGAGCCAGCCCCAATGTTTTCCTTTATAAGGGTTGCCGTGGTCAAGGTGTCTTTTCACAGCAGTGGAGACCCTAACTAAGACTGTGAAAGTGTAAGCCAAATAAATCCTTTCCTCCTCAAGTTATTTTTGGTCATGGTGTTTGATCACAGCAAAAGTGACCCTGATTAAGACAGAGACAGAATGGCTTTGTGGATCATTACTGAGAGCTCTGGCTTGTATTTCACACAGTGTCAAAGAAGGGCAGTGGGTTAGGTGGATAACAGGCAGGCAAGTAGGTGAACTTCCAGTCTCTCTTTTAATGTTCCACAATATATAATGCAATATATATAATAAAACATGTGACCAAGTAGAATAGGAAGACCCTGCATCACAGATATCAGGTAGTGTAAATTGGTAGATTGTTTTTCCAGATTTGATTCTCAATTCTTTGAAAACATTTTCTTTCCTTCCTAAATCCTTCTTGGAAATATGTCAAACCATCTTGACTCCTGTTGACATTTTCAGTTTCTTTTTAACTAGCCATATGTAGATATCCCAGGGTCTCTTCTGATCTAGCTCACTTCCTGTTCTCAATCTCTGAGTCACCTTCTTTGGTCGCTTGGATGTAAAGAGTTGGTCTGTCTTACTGAAGCAGTAGGCTTCACAAAGCTTTGTTTCCGCAGCCCGCAGCTTCCTTCACTCTGCCTCCCCATGTATGGGCTGTGTGGAGATTCCAGGCACACCTTCCCTAGCTGTTACCCGCAGATTTCTTGCTCTGTGTTCTTCTCATCAGGATTTTATGTTAGCTCGCTCACCCTTGTGGTCATGTCATTTGTTCCTGTCATAGCTTGTGATAACATGCCATTTCTGTTTCTTTGAGATTGAATTTAGGGCTCTCAAAAACAATTCACTGCTCCCTCCTTTTTCCCCTCCCTCCCTCCCTCTTTCCCTCCCTCCCTCCTTCCTTTCTTTCCCTCCCTCCCTCCCTCCTTTCTTTCCTACCTTCCTTCCTTCCTTCCTCCTTTCCTTCAAACAGAGGAGTTTTGAGTTGGACAAAGGAAAACAATAACGAGAAAGGAAGAATATTCCTTTGTCCTTTTAAACACTGTTGAAATACTTATGGGTGTATCCCCTATAGCAGACCCTAGCCACAATAAATGAGCTGTAGTCTTTGCTATCTCAGAAGGATCACCTTGAGGGAGGAGGGTTTGTGCCAAGGAAGGCACATGTCAGGGGAGTACAGTGAAGTTTTCAAAGCAGACAGGCCTATCAATGGATTTGGAAAGTCAGGACAGGTCTTCCTAGCGAGGCCAACTTCTGAACCCACAGGCCTGTTTCAGGAGAACCAAACAGATCTGAGGTGAGATAGAGCCTGAAGAACTCAGATTTCTGAAAGAACAGTGTGGTTGAGGCAGAGGCTACAAGGTGTGACAAGCAAAAGGGAGCAGTGCTGGGAGGGGAGGTTTGCTCCTGAGGGAGATGCAGTTCTGCACGTAGAGAGGCGACACGATCCCTGGGAGATTGTACTGGATCATGGATTGACCTGGAAATCAGGAAGTAGCATTAGAAAGAAAGACACCGGAGAGGGGTTTGGGCAGAAGACCAAGGATTGGTAGATAACTCTGTGGTGCAGGTGACAGGCAGACGGATGTTCTTGGCTGTTCTGGCTCCCTGGCTCTAACAAATAGGTGAATGTTGAGTGAGAGCACACATGAGAAAGACCAGGTTTTTAAACCAAAAAATGCTGAGGCTTATTTGCCTGTTGTGGGAATAAATTCAGAGATGAGCATCTATAGATCTGGAGTCTAGGGATGGGGATGCGGATTAGAGGATATTGTCAACAGTAGCTGGTACGAGTGTGCAACTCCTTACCCATAATTCTAAGGCTTAAAAGCTTTGAAAATTGATTTCAGGTTTCATGCAAACAAATACTGACACCAGTGTTTCAAATTGGTGTGTACATGTGCGTGTATATATGTGTGCACATGCATGTATGTGAACATGTGTGTATGCACATGGGTGAAACAAAGTAGGAATTTATTTAAAAAGATTCCCTGAGTATTAAGGATGAGAGACACATGCTTAAGGCTAGGATAGTACACACTTGCATGTGGATGTGGCCTTCTCACCTAAGCTGGTTTTTTGTTTGTTTGTTCCTTTTATTTTAGGAAAGGATCTCATATAGCCCAGGTTGGAGAAAAAACACTGAGCTGTTCTGTCTGTCTGGTTTTTTTTTTTTATGCACTTATGGTAGAAACTGGATGGAGACCTGGGTAGTTTTTGTTTAACTTGTTGGTTTTCTGGATTATCATGGTAAAAGCCAATGGAAGCCCGACAGCTCTACGTGTATTCTCCTCACCCAGCTAGGGAGAAGAACATGTGTTACACGTGGTTTATATGTTGCCCTTCTACTTAGGGGTGTTTGAAGCCCCACTCTATTGATCTCTGATTTCTTTGTTGACTGCTGACATTGTGTGCTAGCCATTAGCCCTGCCCATCACTGGTACTGTTGACTTTGCAGGTATCATGCTGACTATTAATTAAACTATATTTTCTTTGTTCTCAAATTCATGTGGCCACCTTGTAGTTCCACCATAGAGCTGACTTCTGTTGTAGCTGCTAAGATGAATCTGCAGTCTTTCTTGGTCACCTTAACTACTGTCTATGGAGTGGTCTGGGATGGTCTCCTTTCTGTTAGAAGCCACCCTTATCTTCAGGTTAGTAGCTTACATTTAGCAGCCTTAGAAGTGAGAATATTAGAAGTGAAAAGGCACTAGTTCCTTGCTTAGGTTCACAGAGCACTGTGTGGGCAGGCAGCTGGATGGTCATCACTGTCTATACTTCCCAGAGCCCTGTCTTTCCTTTCGTGCCATCAGTTTATTTCTCTCCTAATAAGCAGGGTATAAATAAGCTCTCTTATTTATCTTCTCCAGTGGTCCTGACCACTCTGTTTTTAACCCTAACCTTCCTAACCTTAGCATCTTTTGTTACCATAGCATTTGGATCAACATGCAGCTTTCATCATGAGGTCTTTCCTCATACCACCTTTAGCTCCTGCCTCAATAAATTCACATAATTTAGTAGAATCAATATTTGCACCCAAGTTAAATAATGGGAGAATTTACATCATCAAATATGTAACTAGCATTGCTTTCCAAATGGATGCTTACTGGCTGCAAATATCTCAAAACAAAGCAATATTTTGAAAGTCCAGCTCAACAAGTTGCTTGCATGATACTGAGCAAAGACTGAGCTTGGGCTCTGGTATACTATCATGGTGAGAAAAGCTAGCAAATGTTAGAGAGATGGCTAGTTGTCTTAGATTTCTATTGTTGTGACAAAACACCATGACCAAACAACTTATAAAACAAATAGTTTAAATGGGCTTACAGTTTCAGAAAGTTATGGTCCCTGATGACAGAGCAAAGGCATGGTGGCAGAAGCAGGTGGGAGTTCACAACCTGGTCTATGACTAGAGGGCAGAGAGAAGCATATTGAGAATGGTGTGGGCTCTTGAAACTCCAAAGCCAGCTCCTAGTGACATGTCTTCTACAACAAGGCCACACCTTCTAGTCCTTCCCAAACAGTTCTACCAACTGGGGACCAAGTTATCCAAACAAGAGACTTTAGGAGGCATTTTCATTCAAAACACCACAATCATCAAGATGTAGTAACACAAGCCTAGTCTCTTGCTGTAAGCAAGTGAATTTTTAGAGTGGTAGACTCAGTGTGATGAACCAGCATTTTAAGTCATGTATGTCCACCGACTCACACATCATTTCATCTATCCTCAGAGGCAGATGACTTCCAGCCATTCTATGGGAAGCACCACCATATTCTGTTTACTGGATTCTCTTAAATTGTGTCCTTGCAGTAAATTTAAGGCACAAGTGTGCATTTGGAGCCTTGCCCTCCTTTGCCCAGCTGTATAGCCTAAACCCAAGCTGAGGGTCCTACAGAAGGTAAACAACTCAAAATAGCTGCAGGAAGTACCTGAAGCTGACTAGACTCACTAGATCCCTTCTTCCCCAAGTCAATATAAACAAAACAAACTGCTGAGCATCACTCAGACAAGCCATGCTGCAAAATAGACTGTGAGATCAGACCAGCTGCCTGGAAGAAGCAGAGACCAGCCTGGCTATGTGGAAAAGGCTTAGAACAAGCAAGTTACTTAGTAAGGACACTCAGTTAGCCCTGAAAAAAAAGGACACTCAGCATGTTGAGCTGCCTGCAGGCTGTGCAGTTTGCTCCAGGTTTCCAGCTATGGTGATCTGGGTGGCCTTTGGTGATGCAGCTGTCTTTGAGTCATTTCTGCTCCTATAAGAAACCCACCACCTATATTTCTGTAAGTAAACTCAATAAAACTCATTGTTACATGAAGTTGGACTTCAGTGGTACCCATACTTTGGTCTCTCTTGGGGCCATGTCAGGGTTGAGCAGATGTGTGTGTTGCATCTCCCCAGGAAAATGTCTTATTATATGACATGTACACATTGTATTGTGATATCCCCCACCCCCTCAAACTCCTACTGAACCCCTTCTTCTTCTCAACTAGTCCTCTTCTTACTCGTGTGTCTTTTATTTTTGTGACACTGGATTTAGTCAGGGTTGTTTGCATAAGTATTGGTGGCAGGCTATTTGTTGGAGCATGTGCAACTTACCAGTGGTTGTACTGCTGAACAACATTATTTGCTTCTCATGGTAGCTGTTATGTGCCTTTGAAGTAACTCAAGGAGTAAGGAGTCCCATAAACTCCCCCATCTGGGCTAGAATGTTGACGTTGAAAGGCTGATCTTGTGTAGGTCTTGTGCAGGTAACCACAGTGAGTTTGTTACACCAGGGACTCACATGTTCCTAATAGCTTTGATAACAGCCATTGACACAATAGTATCTAATCAGTCTTTAAGAAAACACTATGCACAGATATTTTCTGATTATTTATCATACTTTCAACTGCTTAAGGAAACCAAACAATAAGACATCATTTTAAGCTTAAATAGTATGTTCTCCTTAGTAGAATTGCTCCTAGCTTTAAAGAATTACTACTTTAGAACATAGATATTGCAGCAATTATCAACTGTCTTGTATAAGGAAAACATTAAGTATAGAATAAATTGCTTTCCTGTAGGAGACTGAACACCCAGGAGGATGTTGGATTCCATCAGAGGCTCTTCACTGTTTATTGACTTTCAACTCTTTCATTATTGTGTACATTGTAGACAGCTAATAACACTGGAAATATTTTTTAAACAAATTCCGTTTGGTAGAAAACCCCACTATTGTCTATTTCACCATTTTTTTTTACTCCATATTAATGAAAATTCTTTGACTTTTTCTTTGATTGTACTTCAATACTGGTCTCATTGCCACTTGAATTAATGAGTGAAAGTATTTTGGTGTTTTATTTTATATATGTATTAGCATCACGACTCTTGTTATTCTCTTTTAAATTTCTCTTATTAACTTTCTGGCATGGAATTTTTGAAATTGAAATTTAATTTTTTAAAGACTTACTGGCATGGGAATTTTTTTTCCTCTTGACTTGCAGTAATTTGACAAGACAATTGCTGATATCTACTCAAATCCATTATAATTATTGCTGGGATTAAACATCTGCAAAGAACTGTGACTTAGCTTGCTGAGAAATGAAGAAAGAATATTTTCCTTATAATTACCATAACTGTTTATGTAATTGTGTTCTGTGAGGAATGTAATGGGTGAAGTGACTCCTTATTTCCATTTTTGCTGTTGACATTCATGTTAGGACACCTTTTGTTGTTTTAACAGAATCTACAAACTGGATGTTGATCTCTCTTATCTGGGATATTTACAGTTGTGCAGTGGAGGACCATAATACTAAATCTGGTAAACCTGATTTTATGTATGCAAAACTTTATGCAAATTTTTGTGACCACAGAAGTTTGTAGCCCGTTGCTTGGATTGGAGAAGGGAAGCAAAGGAGACTCTTCAGACAGGTTCGTGATGTGTTGAGTCAAATGGGACTGTCTCATTAACAATGATAATGATTCAGACTCAGTGCAAGTGAAATCATGGTTGCTGGAAGAGTATCTACATCCACTAACTTACTAAATCAATGTCATCAGAAATATCTATTTATAAATATTTGTCCTTGAACCCCCAGAAAAGCATAGTCCTCACCCCTCATCAAGGAAACCTCTGTTTGCAATAGATGGAGAACACTATAGAAAACCACAACCAATCATTGCAGAGTTATGAAGCCCAGTCCCATCGGATACATCTACAAAACACTTCCACACTTAGGGCTCAGGAAACATTGTGAAAGAGGGGGAGGAAAGATGGTAAGTACCAGGATTAGGAGGCTTGATGTGAGACTGGGTCTCCTCGTAATGTCAGATGCTATACCCATAAAGCTTCAACACGACTGCCCAAACATGAGCTGAAGAAGGAGGACAACAATGAACATGCCAGACTGCATGGGGAAAAGCCCACGAGGCTTTAACCATACACCAAAAACTATGGGCAACTGAGGAAAGCCAGGAACAGGAGAGGTGGCCCTCCCCAGGGAAGAGCACATGAGTTGGTTGTTAAGTGCCAAACTGTTAGCCCTGAAAATATGCATACAAGTAGCATTATATGAGTGGATCAGGTTATATCTAGGAACATATATGTATGTGCATGCAATAACAATGAAAAAAACAAGTAATGAATTTGAAAGATAGTGAGGAGGGGCATAAGGAGGAAAGGGAAAATGTTGTAATTAAATTATAACCTCAAAAATAAAAAAGAATCTCACACTAAAATAGCAATTACAATAATGATGGTTACTTATAAAAATGATGATAGTGATTCAGAACTAAATTGGTCAGGGCTTTCCTTCACTCACTGTCAGTGGAAGGGGCTAAAGTGACCTCAATTTCTTTCAGATCTCCGGATGTGGGGCTGTGAGAATTTCCAATACAACCTCATAAACCTGGCACAAAGAACCAAGTGATCTACTTGACACTCAAAACTAAATTGCTTCCTCTCTCCCTCTAAGTCCACCTTTGTGCAAAAGTCTTTATAGTGACAAGTTGATTTCCTTGTTGAATATGTTCTTAGCATGCCCACACATCCCCGGTTCCAGCACTCCTCTCTGTAGTGAGGGTAGAATGAAGAACTAGTTTATCCTGCCATGTTCTGGCCACGATCTCCACCTGATGTGCTGCACAGTGCTGGAAGTCTTTCAGGCCTTTGTCAGCCCTCTAGGAGTCCTTGCTTTTCTGACTTTAAGGAAATTATCAAATTCAACACTTCCTTGCAAATTCACCATGTTCTCCTACACTGTTACCCTTGGGTTGTGTTATCATATTGATACAAATGCATAATGCCTTTAAAATACTTTTAATTACATTTGCTTATTGTGGGAAGAGTGTGTGCATATGCTGTAGTGCATGTAGAAGTCAGAGGGCAGGGGTCAGGGGTCAGTTCTCTTCTTTCACTATGTGAGACCCAGGGATCTCCTTAGCCATTTCCCCTGTGTCAATACTGCCCTTTAATAAATTTTACCTCTAACAATTTTATACACGCACACACATATACATACACACATATGAACTTTGGTCCTTTTTACCGTCTTATTAACCTCTCTCATTCCTGCTGAACTCCTTTTTCTTCACAAGGACCCCCTTCTTACTTTCACGGGTTTTGTTTGTTTTGTTTGTCATGATCTTTTAAGTTTAATTAGGATTGCTTGAATAAGCATAGGTGTGTAGTTATTTCCTGGAGCACTAGTGACTACACCATTTACAAAAATTACTTCCTCTCCTAAAGCAGTCATTTACTTCTAATAGGTCCTCAGGGACAAATGGGGCCTTTTGAGCCCATTCTCCATCCATGATGGAATATTGATGGGCAAGCCTTATGCAGGTAACCAGTTTCCATGAATTCACGAAGGCAATGGCCATGAGGACAGCATTTCATGGCATTCCTCCACAACCCCTGGCTCTCACATTTTTCCAGCCTACTCTTGTGTGATGTTCTCTGAGACGTGTAGAGAGATGAAACACTCAGCATCCACTTGTTTTCTGTATTTTGATCAGTTATGAGTGTCTATAAGTAATTGCTTTATTGTTTCCCACCACATGCAGAAGCTTCTCTGGCCAAGATCGAAAGCCTCAGTAATCTAAAGCTGTGAACACAAATCTCTAGAAGGAGAGGACAGGGGAATCCATGGCTAATATGTAAAATTAAATTAATTATAAAATTGAAAAAATATTTACTAGCCATTTGTATTTCTGCTTTTGAGAACTCTGTGTAGTTCTTTTGTATATTTGATGAAGTTTTGTTTTTTTGATGTTATTTTTAAAGTAATTTTATATTCTAGATACTAACCCTTCGATTACATGCAAACTTTTTCCTGAGTATATTTCTTTATCTGTTCTTGGTGTTTTGTGCATCCATATGAATTTAAATATTTTTTTCTATTTTTATGAAGAATAGTGTTTGAAGTTTGATAGGGATTGCATTTACTCTGTAGATTGCTTTTAGTGGGACAGCGATTTTGACAATATTAACTCTTCCAATCTTGGTTAGGAAGAAGAATTAAAGAGGCAAAAGAGGAAAGCTAAGCACTTGTATGACATTATCAAGAAGTAAAGGATTTTAAATATATTAATGTTAATTTTTACTTTATGAAATATGGTCTAAATGTATCCTCAGATACACAATCAGAATATACAATTCAGAAGGAAAGTGAACTAAATGCAAATACAAGGTAGTTTTAATAAAATATTTTCACTTTTATTGGTTTTAAAATTTCCATCTGATGACCTTGAACATTATTCTTTAGGTTCCATTCACCTTGGGAATACACACACACACACACACACACACACACACACACACACACATATATATATAGTTTGTTTGTTTGTTTTTGAGACAGGGTTTCTCTGTGTAGCTTTGGAGCCTATCCTGGAACTCACTCTGTAGACCAGGCTGGCCTCAAACTCACAGAAATGCACCAGCCTCTGCCTCCGAGTGCTGGGATTAAAGGCCTGTGCTACCACTGTCCAGCTTAAACTTATATTTTTAAATTTTTATTTATGGTTTGTTTATATGTCTTGTATGGATGCCTATGAAGGCCAGAAGAGGGCATCAAATCCCCTGAAGCTGGATTTACAGGGCTGTTGTGAGCCATCTGATGTGGGTGCTGGGAACTGAACTCTGATCCTTTTCAAGAGAATCGTGTGCTCTTAACAGCTGAACCATCTTTACAGTCCCCCACATTGATTTTTGAGACATAGTGTCTCATTAACTTAGAATGTGTCAAGTAGGCTAGGCTTATCAGCCATCTAGAAGCAGAGATAGACCTGTCTTCCTTCTCAGCACTGGGGTTACAAGTGTGCCACAACTTGTATGTTTTTATATGGGTTCTGGGGAATCAAATTCAAGTCTTCAAGCTGGCAAGGCAAGTACTTTACCCACCTAGTAACCTCCTCCATGTGATTTTTCACATCTTTATTATATATATATAATATTATATAATTAATATATAATATATTAATTTATATATAATATATTAATATATATAATTCATATATTTTTAATTCATACCAACCTCAAATACCCCTCTCATTCCTCCTCCTGATCCCCCGCAGCCTCCCCCTCTCCCCTTCAAAAGGGTAAAGTCTCCCATGAAGAGTCAGCAACGCCTGGTTCATTCAGTTGAGGCAGGACCAAGCCTCTCCTACATCAACGGTGAGCAAGGTGTCCCACCATAGGTAATGGACTCCAGAAAGTCAACTCATGCACCACGGATAGATCTTGATCCCACTGCCAGGGGCCCCTCAAACAGTCCAAGCTACACAACTGTGTCCCATATGCAGAGAGCCTAGTCTGGTCCCATGCAGGTTACACAGCTGTCAGTCTAAGTTTGTGAGTTCCTATGAATTCAGTTGTCTCTGTAGATCTCCCCATCACGATCTTGACCCCCCCCCGCCCCCCCCCCCCCCCGCCGCCCCCGCCTTGCTCATAGAATCCCTCTTCTCTCTCTTCAGCTGGACTCAAGGAGCTCAACCTGGTTCTTAGTTGTGGATCTCTGCATCTGCTTCCATCAGTCACTAGATGAAGGCTCTATGACAGTTAGGGTATTCACCAATCTGATTACCAGTATAGGCCAGTTCAGGTGCCCTCTTTGCTATTGCTAGTAGTCTAATCTGGAGTTATTCTTGGATTTTTCACATCTTTAAACTGTACATTGGATAGCATGAAAAAAAGTAGTTCCTAGTCTATAAACTCAAGAAAAGTAAATCATGAAGAAATGGAAAACCTAGGTCAAGATTGAATATAAAAATTGTTTTATTTATTTATTATTTTAAAATCCAAATACATAAAATAAAGTTAGCAATTTGCTAGCTATTTCTGCTTTTCTCTAGACTCAATAAAAATTAATTATTCTTGTAAAGACAAAACTGACATTCGGTCTTATTGTATTATTATATCTCTGGCTTCTCAGACATTTGAACCATTAATCATAATTTTTATTAGTTCTGAATCCCCTATGTAAGAACTTCAGAGATTACATAATCACAGCAATTAAAAATTTCCAACTAAGCAGAAGAAAGCATGTTTAATTTCTGATTGCTTGCTTTCTAATTACTTCCAGTACATGGGGAATGTAGTAGAATGCTTATTAATCAATCTTTTAGGAATGAGATTCATTTATCAAAACATTTTTTTAATTTTTCATTGACAAACAGTAATGCTGCATATCCACGGCGTAAAGACTACTGTTTCACTACCAGTAAATGACGTACAGTGATCAAATCTGTGCACTTAGCTGTCCACTTCTTCAAACATTAGCATTTCATTACGGAGAACATTCAGAATCTTTCCTGATAATATTGCTAAGTATACCTGACATTGTTAGATGGAATCAATCCTCACAATAGAACACTTTAACTTAATCCTACCATCTGTGACTTTGTGACTACGTAAAGCTACAAACCAAATCTTCATAAACATACGCTTAAAAGACATCCGTAACAAGATCACCTTCAGAAACTTTACAAACACGTAGGAGTTAACATGCTTCTGAACCACTAACAGTGAAAAGGGAACGTAAAAAGTTTGGGGTACGTTGTGTGAGAGAGGCAGAAAGACTGTAAGAGTCGAAGGTCAGGAAGACGCACTCACCCCCGCTACCCCGTAAATTCTCCAGAAAAGGCATCACCATTTCTTGGACCAAATGAATATGTGTGTTTTTTTGTCATTCTATATTCAAAGGTCAGGATCCTCCATAATTATTTAGCACGAGAAATAACATCCATAGAGTCCACACACGAGTCTTTGGGAATAACTTCTGCCTCTTAGCAGAATCCCTGAGCTCTGGGTGCCCATCTCTGCCCGGCGCTCTCGGTCCGTTGTTCCTTGTTCTGATTCTAATTGTTTTTCAGTCTGTTCCTACCGACAGGCATTTTGTTACTTTCTGCTACCCCGATTCAACGTTTTGAACCCAGTGTCTATTAGAACTGAAGTTCAGGTGGAAGCCGAGCTTTGTACCATAGCTCCCAAGACATAATGCACCTTCGGCTGCTACTTAAATGTTCTAGAGGAAACACTACTTCCTAAAGCCGAGAAAGCGGAAGGGCGGGGCTTGGGCTATCTGGAGTCTGTGGACATGCGTGATGCTGTTGAAATCGCCTATCTGCAGCAATTATACAAAAATTGCTTATACAGATTTAAACTTATCATCAGGGTTCGAGGAGACCATAGTTGAAACTAGGAACCTGTAGGTTTTTTTTTCTTTCCCCCAAATCAGAGTACCCACTGGTATGGGGCCAACAGTACAAACACTGATTTGCCAGGCTGATCTTAGCTCTGAACCCTTTTCTATTTATCCGTGTAGACATATCAAAAAGCAAAACAAAATAAAACAAAACAAAAACCCAAAACAAAACAGAAACAAACAAAAAGCAGCAACCAGAGATTTCTGTGAATCTCACTAATTCAGGGTAATTGCTGTGATCAGGTCAAATTAAAGCTCTTAATGTCAGGTCCAACACTACTTCCCCATGCTGATTAGTTCTTAAGTGATTAAATGATTGATTCTGTAACCTTGAGGCTGCTGGTCGAGGTTGGAATAAAAACATTGACTTCTTTTTTCTTAATGGAAAGGAGACTTTTGAAAGGCTCCAATCTCTAGTGAAGGGGAACCACTGAGGTGCAAGAACATGCAGTGAATACATGTTCTCTCTTTTAAGGAAGTCCTTGTGAAGCAATAGAAAAAAAATGTCATTACTAAAATATTCAAGTCTCCCCAAACATTGCTGAAATATTCAGGTAACTAAGATAACAAATAGACCTCTAGTTTGAAATATTCACCATTTTTCTTTTACATTCAAGGAGAAAGTGAACACCAAATATCTAAGGTAATTGATTATTTACTTACAAAAAAGAAAAAGAGAAGGAAAAGGGAAGTAACCAGGTTTTTTTGTAACTTCAAAATGAAATTAATAGTAAAATAAAGAAAAACATACTTTAATTTTAGCACACTTCCACAGCCATCCTCCAATCCTTTGTCACTTTGACCTGTGGGGAAGCATTCTTTTATTCATTCATCCAAAATAGTTTTTTTTTTTTCCCGAGACAGGGTTTCCTTGTGTAGCTTTGCGCCTTTCCTGGAACTCACTTGGTAGACCAGGCTGGCCTCGAACTTACAGAGATCCACCTGCCTCTGCCTCCCGAGTGCTGGGATTAAAGGCGTGCACCACCACCGCCCGGCCCAAAATAGTTTTGAAGCAGCTAAAATCATTGAAAGTCTGCTGTGGGTTACAAGGAAGCTGTGAAGAAGACGCAGCTGGAAGTCACTGGGTGACTTAGGCAAGAGACTTAGTGGTGTGGCAAAGAGGTCCTGTGACACTGGATTCACTTGCAGTGTGGCACTCTGATTTCTGTTCCTTGATTACCCGGGACTGGGTAATTTAATGAGGGATGGGATTTATTTTGTCTCAAAGTTTTAAACTCTAGACCTTCAAGACCATGGCACTATTGTTTGCTCAGCTTCTTAACGGGCATCCTGTTTTTATGAGGACTCTCTTCTAGTGACTGAAAAAGCTCTCTCTCGGCTCTTTCTCCTCCATACTACTGCACAGAGAAGCATGGATTCTGAGACACTTAAGCCACAGAAGAGGCTTTGCTGAGGACTTTGGGCTTTGAGTTCGAAGGGAAAACATTGAATAGGTTTTAAGAGGGTAGAGAGACAATCCCATTTACATTTTGAAAGACAACCCCAGTTACTGTGTAGGAAGAACTGGACATAGAGAAATGTAAACAGCACCCCTACCACACACACTAAATGATTGCAAAAGTTTAGACGAGGGACCATGATGACTTGGACTGAACTGGGGCTGTGAATGATGACAGGGAATGATGGGATTGGGAATATTGGAAGTAGAGCCCAAATGGTTGTGTTGTGGGTTGAATGGTGACCCTTAAAAGATGTATGTCCTTCCTTATCTTAGCACCTGGAACCTGTGAATATGACTTTATTTGGAAAATGAAGATTTTATCAAGTTCAAATTTCCAGGATGATAATATCCTGGATTATCCATATGGACCCTAAATTCAATGATAAATTTCTTTATAAGAGAACAGAAGAGAAGACACACTCAAAAAAGAGAAAAATTTAATTTAAATTTAAATAATAGCCATGTCAGGTATTATAGAAAGGGTAATTGAAAGAACTGAAAATGGTTGGCTGTTTGAAACCTGGGGCTTATGCAGGGTCGCTTGGCTCAGTCAGGGAGGAGGGGACTGGATCTGCCTGGACTGAGTCTACCAGGTTGATCTTAGTCCTTGGGGGAGGCTTTGCCCTGGAGGAGGTGGAAATGGGGGGTAGGCTGGGGGGAAGGGGACAGGGGCAGGAGGGGGGAGAACAAGGGAATCTGTGGCTGATATGTAGGACTGAATTATATTGTAAAATAAAATAAAATTAAATTAAAAAAGGAAAGAACTGAAAATATATGAAGTAGATACCGTTACAATTCCCTTTTGTGCTGAGGAGAAAGTGGGTCTGAGAGATGAAACACCCTGTCAGTTTCTCAGCAAGACTGAACTTTGTACTATTTTTTTAAAAAAAAATACTGTAGGTAGGTAACAAGGAAGGCCCAAAGAAGGACACATGGATTTCCCTGGTAAGGGAAATAGAAGAGATCTCCTGGGTAGACTGGGTGGGGGGAGAACATGAGGAATGGGGTTGGGCAGGCTGGGGGCTGGACAGAGGGGGAGAGTAATGAAAGAGATGTCTTGATGAGGGGAGCATTTTGGGGACAGGGAGAAACCTGGTGCCAGGGAAACTCCCAGGAATCCACAAGGATGACCCTAGCTAAGGCTCCTAGCAGTAGTGGAAAGGTGCCTGAAATGGATTACCCAGTAATCAGATTGGTGACTACCCTAATTGTCATCGGAGAGCCTTCATCTGGTAACTGATGGAAGCGGATGCAGAGATTCTCAGCCAAGCACTGAGCTGAGCTCTAGGAATCCCATTGAAGAGAGGGAGGAAGGATTATAGGAGTCAGTGGTGTCAAGGTCACCACAAGGGAACCCACGGAAACACCTGACCTGGGCTCACAGGAGCTCATAGACTCTGGACCAACAGCCAGGAAGCCTGCATGGGACTGACCTAGGCCCTCTGCATGTGGGTGACAGTTGTGCAGCTTGGTTAGTTTGTGGGACTCCTAGCAGTGGGATCAGGGCCTGTCCCTGACGCTCGAGTTGGCTTTTGGGAACCTATTCCCCATACTGAGTTGCTTCATCCAACCTTAATACAAAGGGAGGAACTTAGTCCTACCTCAACTTGATAGGCCACGCTTGGTTGACACCCAGGGGAGGCCTGCCCCTTTCTGAACAGAAATGGAGGAGGAGTGGATTGCAGGTGGGGCAGAGGGGAGGGACTGTGAGGAGAGGAGGGAGGAGAAACTGCAGTCAGGATGTAAAACAAGTGAAAATTTTAATTAATAAAAGTTAAAAAAAAGCCGGGCGTGGTGGCGCACGCCTTTAATCCCAGCACTCGGGAGGCAGAGCCAGGCGGATCTCTGTGAGTTCGAGGCCAGCCTGGGCTACCAAGTGAGCTCCAGGAAAGGCGCAAAGCTACGCAGAGAAACCCTGTCTCGAAAAACCAAAAAAAAAAAAAAAAAAAAAAAAAAAGTTAAAAAAAAAAAAACCCTTGGCATCATAATGTGGAGAATACCTGAGTGTATTCTTACTGAATAGTTATAAAGGCAGAACCAGAAATTTGAATATATTTTCCATGAAAAAATGATGAAAGTGTAACATGGTTGATTATCATACCTAATATATACATGAACCAAAATATCACATTTTACTTCATAAATACATATAAGTACGTGTCAATCAAAAATAAATATAAATAAAAATGATTCAAACACTATGAAATAGTACATAAGGGATTATATGGTTCAGCATCTATAGAAATTTAAAATACTGATAAATGGTAAATGTGAAATACACACAATTTTATATGTATGGATGCTTTGCCTTCGTGTATGATATACACCAAATGCATGTCTGGGCCCTTCATAGGCAGAAGAAGACATTTTCTGGATCTGGAGTCATAGGTGGTTGTGAGCTGGGTCGGGTTTCCTGGCTGAGCACTCTTCTGAAAAGAGGCATAGAAATCTTGGCTCCTGTGCTGACTTGGATGTTCACGGTGTATTGTCACACTTAAAGGGATGAAAATGTAGAGACACAAATAGGAAGGTGTCCATTGCTCCTGTCACCTAGAACTGGTGCTGCTGCTGTACAAGGCTTTTCTGTTCACCAGTCAGGACATCCTGGCCCCTGCATGGCCAGCTGTATCCAAGACAGAGGGAATATCAAATTGGAGATGCTGTGAAGAATATTTAAAAAGCATCTCTGATCACATGCATTCCATTGCTCTTTATTTTCTATTTCCCTTAAAATCCTCTTCCCCTTTCTCACAATCTCCTTTCTAATTGCATCACACACACACACACACACACACACACACACACACACACACACACATCATGCACTTATAAATACAAGTATATCTATGCCCAATTTAAAATCTAGGTTCCACATATAAGAAAAAAATGTATTTGTTCTTCTGAATCCAACTTCTTCCACTTGACATTATGATCTTCAGTTCTATCCATTTTCTTGCAAATGTCATGATTTTATTTACCTTTACCTACTCATAAAACACACACACACACACACACACACACACACTTTTTATTGTCCATTTATCTGTTGATGACTATCTAGCTGGTTTTATTTCCTGGCTCATGTGAATATGGATGTTCAAGTGTCTGTGTGGTATATTGTCAATAGTAGCACAGGGGAATCATAGAGATATTCTTTTTTTTTTTTTTAATGAGGAACTTCCATGCTGATTTCCATAGAGGGTGTACCAGTTTACATTCATCCTCACAGTGAACATGGATTGCTCTACCCCCACATCCTCACCAGCGTTTGTTGTCATTTGGTTTCTTGATGACAGCCATTCTGATTGGAGTGGG
The DNA here is from genome assembly GCF_004664715.2 of Peromyscus leucopus. NCBI lineage: Eukaryota > Metazoa > Chordata > Mammalia > Rodentia > Cricetidae > Peromyscus > Peromyscus leucopus. The sequence continues at coordinate 84,394,591 of NC_051065.1, read as the reverse complement.
ATGGTATCTCAAGGCAGTTTTAGTATGTATGATGATGCCATGCTGAAACCCACTACTCTGTGTGCTAACCTGAAAATTAATTTAAAAATGAAAAAGCATTCTACAGCAGTTGGGAAAGTATTGATTTTCAAGTCTGGATTTGTTTAAACATTCAAACGGACTTGGAGAGAAAGCACTTTAATGTGCTCTATGTGTAGAAGAACCTTGGTTCAGTCCTATAATGAGGAAGACAAAGGATTCTTCCCTTGTGTCTGGTGAATGCAGTGGTATGTCTCTCTTCAGGCTTATGAAAACAAATCATAGAAATCTTTCTTGCTCATTGTTCCACACCTGGACTTTAAACAGTTTACAATTTCTTGACAAAAAGTTGTTTCAACACTGCAAAATATTTGGTTATCTGCCTTGCTGAACTCAGGGACTGTCCTGCTGTGGGGTTCTCCATGGAACACTGTTTCAGGGCTGTTTGGTGGCGGTGGTCTCTCTGTAATCAGACTCAGCTGTGGTAACGGGCAAAGCATTTTTTTCCATTGGAAAATAAAACTATTTGCTATTTAGACTCCAAATTGAAGACAGACTTCTTGTTTCATGACATTCAGCATTTTCTGGAAAAAGTAGCATTAATAACTGTTTTTGTGGCAGTGCCTCAGAAATGGTAGTGGGGCAGAATTTCTGGTTAAGCTAATAGTGTGCAGGCTATGCTATCCTAGGGATATCAGCAATTATGTGTTACCCTCTGATAAGCAAACCAAGGGGAATGATAACAGCTTATGATCACAATCTTCTCATGAGTATGCATACCATTCTGAATAGAGTAGACTTGCCCCATTGTGGTTTCTTTAACAAAGTATCTATCCAACAGATCCCTTGTTCCAATGCATTGGCCATGATTTATTAGTTTACACAATTTTGTGGTGATTCCCATAGGATGACAATCCATTAAAGAAGCATTATGGATTCAATTCTATCACATCTAAATTGAAGCCACAAAGCTGATTTCTCCCGTGATGGTATATCTTGTTTGTTTAGGGATCATTAGTGAGCAGATTAAACTCATTTATGACTTCATTATTCAATTGCCTGTTTAGATATCCCTTTATTACTAAAATGAAGGGATTCATTGTTTGCATAAGTGATTCTCAAGCTTGATTACCCATGAGTCATCAGGGAAAACCTGATGTCCACACTCATCCAAATCGGGTACATTAGTATCTCAGAGGGTGGGGTTTGGATTCCATATGCATTAACATTTCCCTGGTGAGTCTAACATGTAGCTGAAATTGAGAAGTACTAAACACTAAGAGATTGTTAAATGATAATATAATTAAATAATGCTTATAATAATAAGTAATACCATGTTTCTGCTATATCTCAGGCAACATCTCCTATTGTCATAAATTATATCATTATTTTCTACTATATATCAAATTATTATCTACTTTTTATATTATAATTAATATTTGAATACCAATATTCCAGTTATTTTTATGTACTATTGCCATCTCCATGTTAGAGCTGCCAAAAAGAAGGCACAGAAATTAGCTTGGTTAAAGTGGCACACATTTTAAGGGACAGCCATGACATTTTTGCTCCATCAGTTTGGCTGTGAAGTCCTATCGTTGCCCCTCCATTCTTCTACTCCAGAGAGTGGTTGTGGCCATGGTGACAGCAGGCACTCCTGAAGTACCTACATCAAAGGTTCACTTTCCAGTGCTTCTGATATGGAAATGAGCAGTGGGGAAGAAAAGCCACCTGACACAAGCCAGCTCTGATCAGAAACTGCTTGGTCTGATGCCATTTATAAGTTGTTCTTCCCTGTGAATAAATCTCTTTATTTCTCACCTACAGTCTCAGGGTCATAGGAATCTAAAACTGCTTCCTAGGAAATCTCTTTTATGCTACCAGCTTCTTTATCATACACTAATTGAAAATTACCTTTCCGACATTCTCCATGGGCCTCCGATTAGTTTCCTTGACCACTGGCCTTGAAACACTGAGAGGAGAACTGGCTTTTTAAAACCTGATGTGTGGAGTGAAGAAGAAAGGACCTCTCCTAGCTGTAGACTTAAGAAGTGGAGCCTCTGACTGCCCTTTCTATTTGGGATCTACAGACATCTTCATTTCAGGAAGATGCTAAGTTCCTATAAGCCCATTATAAGTTCACAACATTGTATTTAACATGCCTGTCAGATGTCACTGGTTAGCACACTGTAGAGAAGGGGTTGTCAATTCTCTAGATTACAGAGCTGATGAACCTCGCTTACTGCACTGCCTGAGATCCTGGGAAGACAGTACACATACTGCCAGCCTGGGAGCTCCAAGCGCTGCCTCATCTAAATGGGGCTTGCTTTCTCATCACTGTAAAATCACAAGACATCGGTGCAGGGACTGAGAGAGCTACATCCACATGTGACATGCTTATCCTCAGTGTCTTGTGAGCTCCTGGCTGGCTCCCTAATGTGAGACCCCCTGTGAAGCCCCTCAGCTGGTGCTACTGAGCTGCTGTAACCACACATGTCCTATGTCATTCTTGATTATTCCTTGTCCTTTGGCCTACTCTCAAATGGTCTGTTAACTCGGTTCTTCGATATACTTTCTATTTTAGCCTTAAGAACTTGTCTTCTCTTTCCATTTGCATTACACTTACCTTCATAGTCAAGAGTCTCCTATAGCCCAAAGCCAAGACAACGGCCCTTTCCTAGTCTCTTAAGTCCAATTGGATTCTGTCATCCAAGTCCCTAATTTTAGCTTCCAGTTTAGACTTGCCACCTGCTGCCTGAGCTTTATGGTAATTATTTATTCATGGCTCTGCTCCTATTGCTATAATATCCATTAGTTCATGGCCCTGTATAGGCCTATTGCCATGGAAAACATTTTCATGGCCCTGCTTCTTTTGCCATGATGGCCATTATTTCATGGCCCTGCTCTCATTGCCAGGCTGCTGTGATCATCTGAGACTTTCTGAATGGTTTTTACGTTATTGTTTCTACTGTGATTTGTTGTTCTGATTTTGTCTATTTTGAGATTCTGGAGTATTTCTACCTGTTGGTGTTCTCTATCCAGATCCACTACATGAGACTTTTCAGTCTGAGTTTTGGTAGCCTTCTCTCCACCTAAGCTAGAATTTGTAATAAAATATTTATATCCATGTAGAATTTTGTTTTTACTGAGCTATATCACATTCTTTCAGTTATTTTCCATGCTTTTCTGGGGGCAATAGATACAGTTGAATTCTTTATTCAAAGGGTCAGGTCCCATTAGTAAATCATACAAGTACCTTATTTAAAAAGACAAAATTTTGGCAGTTAAAATGGCTCAATGGGTAAAGAACATTCAGAAAAAAACATAACAACCTTTATTTTAATGCCCAGAGCCTCAAACCCACAGCAGAAGAACAGAACTGACTCATGACCCTGACCTCTATTTGTCCTGCCTATGTCTTGCTCAAGCCTACACTTACACACTAAAGAAAAAGTTAAAGATCAAATCTGCAGGCGTACAATAATTCTTAGGGCACCAGCATCACAGAACATCACTTCCCATGTACACTGCATTCCTCATCCTTTTCAGGATCACTGATGAGCCTTCGTTGCAGGCTCATTATTCACTTTGCCATGTGTCTCTCCTCCTTGTGGCGTTGTCAAGGTTGTTTTCTAACCAATATTCATTCTTTAGGCTGTGGTTGCAAACTGGAGTTTCACCTGGTTCACTTTACATAAAATTCAAATGTAGCAGGAGAGATTGGACATTGATGGACTGATTCTAATGAGCCTTTGAGCTTGGCAACCTTAGACTTGGGAATATTCAGGCTTCCTTATGTCACAAGAAAGTGAAAGCAGCTCTGCCACCCAGAATTATCACTCTATCCTTTTATTCCTAACATATAACATTCCATGTGCCATAGTTTGGGAATGTCCATTGAAGACAGGAAATTACTAAAGGTCCACTGGGAGGGGCTTTAACAAGACTAGAGATAGAATGCACTGGTATAAGGTATTAAAAGGGAGAAATAAATTGTGATGGGGGAGGGGAGGGCTGGGAAGAAGAGGGAAAGTGGGAAGAATAAATAGAACTGAGGATATGGGGGAGAGGGGTCTCTGCAAATACCAGGGCCAGCAGAGTGTTGACCTGCATGAGGCAAGAAGGAAATCCAGTTCAACACAACTCAGTAGCTGGAGTTGGTTCAAACTTCCAGAGTATGACACCAGGTGGTTTATTTTAGGCATATTTAAGCACAGCACAATTTTAGGGAAAAAGTTTCCTGATGATAACTCAATACTGTTTGTACAACAAAGTTTGAGACATGTTTACACTGAAACTTTTTTCATAAAGTACATATGACCTCTTCCAAAAAATGGCTTCTATTTACTGAGAAACGATGCTCAAGGTAAAGGTCTAGGGAGAATGACTAAGACTAAACATAAAAGTCTATGGGAGGCAGGAGTGGCTTGGCTCTCCAGATAGTGTAGAGGTCATAGGCTCTGTTCCATTTGTCAAGTACAGTACATCTCCCATAAACATGGGTTCTACTGACTGAGAAACAATGCTCAAGATAAAGATCTAGGATGGAAGAATCTGGGATATACATGAACGTCTGGGGAACTCAGTTGTTGCCTGGCCCTACAGATAGCACAGGTCACCAGGCTATTAACTACATCCATTTCTAGCCTTCTGGGTGGAAAACAGCTTATACATCTCTTTTGTTGAAGAGACAACTTTGTGTGTGTAACATTTCTGTTTTCCCCAGTGCCCATCCTTGTGTATAAGGACCCTGTGCCCTCTGCATGAAGACTTTTCAAAAAAGTTATATGGAAATCTACTACTGAAGAAGCTTCCTAGAATATGTCTATATACATACAAAAAATTAAAAGCAGAGTTGCCCAATAGTAGAGCAATAATGCCCCTATTAGACACCAGAGATTAACAAATAAAAGGACCAGTCTGAGGGAATGCATTGCTTCTTTTGGATTTATTGGCAAATAAAATCCCACTGGTCTCCAAATATTAGAAATCATTGCCAATAATCTTGGTTGCCCTCCAGAACATGACAGTAAAACCCTACTGATAGACATATCTCATTCTTGAGTAACAGAACATGGAGAAATCAAGCTGCTATTGACATAGAAGCTTCATCCTTACTGCCTAGTTTTCATATATTGCAAAGTGATGTGAACACTAATGGAGGGAGAGAGATGGGGGAAGCAAATATCTATTTCTGGGGAAAATGTCACTTAGTTCTTTAATTAATGTGATAGATCAATTTATTAGAATTGCTCTCAAAGACGTGGTTTTATTTTATTTTTCTTTAAGAAATTTTCTACTCACTCCACATACTATCCACAGATCCCCCCTCCTCCCTCCTTCCATCCCCCAGCCCTCTTTCCCAAGCTACCCCGCATCCCCACATCCCCCAAATCAATGTCTCCCAAGGCGAGTCAGCAGAGCCCAGCACACTGAGCCTAGACAGGTCCAAGCCCCTTCCCACTGCACCAAGCTGTGCAAGGTGTCACAGCACAGGCACCAGGTTCTTGAAGCCTGCCCATAGACCAGGGACAGATCCTGATCCCCCTGTCAAAGGCATGGTTTTAAAATCCACATTTTCCTTTTGGGGGAAATTGGGACTTTGTCAGTTTGCACACATTTAGTTTTCCTGGACTTCTGGTTGCCAGAAGATTTTCAGAACTAGCTCTTCAATTGTGTTGGATAATTTTTCCTTATGCTTTATAGTTGCACAACCTATTTCCATCTCCATGTAGCATCAAGGAGTTTGCTTACACAGTAGGCCAACTCAGCTTAACTGTTTAATTCTGTGACAGATTACTCACTGCTGAACATATCTTGTCCAGAATCCAAGGATCTCTTTTTACTCATCAGCAGAGCTTACTTATCCCAGATAGAACATTTGCTCCACAACTCTTGTGCTCAAACCTGGCAAAGACAATTTATATTCAGGGCTAGTAGTTTATGAGATGTGAATGGTTACATATTTTCTAATTGTGTCAAATCATCAGAAAGCAGCGTACCTGCTTTGAAAGTGAAATGTCTCCCTCAGGCTCATGTATTTTGATCTCTAGCTGGTGACAATTCTTTAGGCAGTTGTGGAACCTTTAGAAGGTGGAGTTTTACTGTAGGTAGGGCATGGATGTCTTACAGCCTGGCCCCATTTCCTGACTATTCTCTGCTTCCTGACTGTTTATGCAACTGACCATCCACCTCAGACTCCCACCACCAAGATGGACTGAATCTTCCCCAAGGAAACTCTTCTTCTTTCCTTCTTGCTTCTTGTCGGGTATTTGCTCACTGTGACAGGGAAGTGGCTGCTGCACCGACTTTATCTTGTTCTGGCTCCCCATAGGAATGATTTTTCAGAAGCATGATTTGAATTAGGCCATCAGCTTACAACATGGCACATTTGCTTTTAGAAATGACTGATACACAATGCTCACTCCCATTATAAATTCACAGTTTCTTATACAAAAACTAGCAAGGTCAATGCCTTCCAGGGGTCAGAGCTAGAAAACTGTTGGCCTCTTCTGGCATGTCATTTTGTCTCTTTAGTTTTCATATAGTGAGGTCTGCATTGTTTCTTTATATTTCCCATTTGATCTCGATTCTTCATCAGAAGTTGTGAGCTGTTGTGTGGTGTGTTCCTCCAATTAGTAATACTCCCTCCAAACTGAAACTTCCTCTGGGAGGAAAGGAGAGGCTCTGCTAGCCTCAGGAGGTAAACAAAAGAAAAGTCATGTATACAGGAGAAGAAAAACTTGGAAGATTCTCAAAGGCTCCTACCAACAATGTGTCTATATATGTATTAATACACACACACACACACACACACACACACACACACACACACACACATATATATATATAATTGTTGCTTGGAGTGGAGACTCTGACCAACTGAACTTCAGGAAGTAAGAGATGTCGGGACTGTTGAGCTTCCTGCAAGCTATGTATATACCTCCAAGGCTGCAGTTTTCAGGTGTCCTCACCTGTGTTGGGGTGGGCTTTTTGGTGATGAACCTGCTTTTGACTTATCCCTGTAACCTTGCACCCATACTTCTGTTAGTAGTCACAGTAAAAACTTACTGATTCACAAAATTGTACATTAGGAAAATCGTGTTGGTGTTTTTGCTTTTTACTCTTTTGGCTTTTTTTCTCTTTGGGGGCCCTCCACTCAGGTCCCAAATAAGTCATACACTGAGACTTAGTCTTAATTATAAATGCCTGGACTTAGCTTGGCTTGTTTCTTGCTAGCTTTTCTTAACTTTAATGATCCCATCTACCCTTTGCCTCTGGGCTTTTTCTTTCCTTACTTCTGTATATCTTACTTTCACTCTTAATCCATGGCTGGCTGTATGGCTGGTCCCTAGCATCCTACTCTTCTTGTTCTCTTGCTCTTTCTTTTTCTTCCCTCCCAGATTCTATTTATTCTCTCTGCCTGCCAGCCCCGCCTTTCCTTTCTCCTGCCTCGCTATCAGTTGTTCAGTTCTTTGTTAGACCATCAGACATTATAGACAGGCAAAGTAACACAGCTTCACAGAGTTAAACAAATGCAACATAAAAGAATGAAATACATCTTTATATCATTAAAACAAATGTTCCACAGCATGAACAAATGTAACACATCTTAAAATAGTATTCTACAACATTGGTCTGTTATGGGCTCCCTGTTTGCAGGACAGTTGACTGTGTGTTGTGTCATTCCAGGAAAATTCTGTTGCTCAGTTGCTATAGCTTCCCATAATCTAGGTTTATAGGTGGAATTATCTGCTTGGCTTTTTCTCTTGTTTTGTCCTTTTGTGCTTTTTAAATACTTTCTAAGTTAGTAATCAAGACAATGTGGGCTGGAAATCTTAAAGAATGAATTACCTGCCCTTTCCCATGTGACGTGAAGTAAATTCCAGTTGAACTCTGTATCTTACCTTTTCATCTGTAAGATGCAAATGGTAAAACCTCCCTTTTCTTCCACTCGGTATTTCTCTTTTATTGAATTCTTTTCTCTTTCTTGGTGTTTATTTGTATCCATTTTTATTTCAATTAAATATTCTTTTTTTTTTTTTTTTTTTGGTTTTTTTGAGACAGGGTTTCTCTGCGTAGCTTTGCGCCTTTCCTGGAGCTCACTTGGTAGCCTAGGCTGGCCTCGAACTCACAGAGATCCACCTGGCTCTGCCTCCCAAGTGCTGGGATTAAAGGCGTGTGCCACCACCGCCCGGCTCAATTAAATATTCTTATAATACTCCTTTAAATTCTTTCTCTGGGATTTCATCTAAGCTGCTCTCATTGGAATCAATTTCTGTGGAACAGGTATTTTATGTTTTCTGGTTTCTTGTATCTCTGCATTGGGACTTGCACATTTGGAATTATTTCACTGGCTATATATATATTCTAGTGGTATCATTTCAGTTGAGGTATTTGCAATTCTCATTTTAGGTTATGTTGTAGTAGGGTTGAGGTGTCATTCCTATACAGATCACCTAGAAAATTGAAGAAAGAAAAGTAGACAAAGGATGGATTTGGGATACTGTTGGTATCATCAGAGATTAAGGAACAGTAAAGCTATTAAAAGATATATTAGGAAAAGTTCATTTTTCACAGGGCTTTGGTAGTCTCCTTTTGTGTTCATGCCCACAGTCTTCACATTTTAGATCAGACCAGTTTGGATGTAATGATTACATGATGATGTTCAAGAATCTATTTCTCGGCTTCCACACTGTCCTTGTCACTAGCTCAAGCAAAGACAGGGCTTCTTGGGGTGTCACTCCAAAGATTTGAAGACTGTTCTGAAGACATTTGTTTAGATTATTTATTTTGTATATCTGAATTTGTCAATCACCACATATTGATAGATATTTATTACCTTTCCTACAATAGTGATAATTGGAGAATATTTTCAAGTTACATATGACATATGCATTTTTTAAGAAGATAAAAATCATACATCTTAGCATTTTTTACTTCTTTGGGCATTTCATACATATTGAATTACATTTAGGTCTGATTAGCATATTTCATCTCTCAGAAGGACTGAGATTTCCAAAAGAAATGAAGATAATATCTTATTCTCAGAGATTTTGCTGCAGCATGAGTTATCTGGAAAATCAAGGAAGGACCATTATCACTTTGATGAGCTCCTTGGAGGCAAAAATGAAGGATATGAAGTGCAGCCAGAATAGCTTCAGTAGTGAAAACAACAACAAAACTAGTGTAATCATGTTTTAGTTCTTAGAGTTACTTTATGGTACAAGAATTGGTAAGATTTCATTTAAATAGGCTGAAGGATACATTTTGAAGTGCTGATTGGGCTGGGAATCTGATTCTGGACTTTTTTGGAGTGCTAGCTAAGATACCACAAATATGGCTAAACACTGTAGAAATCCATTAGCTGTTTCTTTTCTTTTTTTTAATTCTACAGTAACTGGCATAGTGTTTAGATTTTGTCAGTTACTTTCCAATTGCTATGCAGATGCCAAGATCAAAGCAATTATAGGAGGAAGAGTTTATTGGGACTTAGCTTCAGAGGATTAGTTAGAGCCCATGATCATCATGTCAGGGAGCATGGCAGTAGACAGGCAGGCATGGCATGGCACTGAAGCAGTAGCTGAGAGCTTACACCCTGATCCAGGGAGAAAGATATAACTGGGAAATGGTGTGGGCTTCAGAAACATCAAAGCCTGACATCAGTGTCACACTCACTCCAACAAGGCCACATCTCCTAATCCTTCTCAAACAATTCCACCAACTAGGGACTAAGCATTCAAGTATATGAGCCTATGGTATCATTCTCATTTAAACCACTACAGAGTCCCCTTTAAAATATAGACCAGTTTATTTATTATTTATTTGTTTGTATTTGTATTATTACCAACTACTTCATGCTGTGGCTACTGGCTACTATTGGGAGTTCAAGATCATGTATGTGCCTGGAATTTAGGGATTATGCATAACGCCTTCTGTACTCTTTTATGTTTTTTTGCCTACCAGTTTTGTTCAGGGTCATACAGACCACATGGCTTCAAGATATTGGTTGTTCTTTTTAGCCTCTTTGTCTTCAGAACTGGCTTTGACCTCCAAGCATGATGGCTGAACATCCAGAAGGCCAGATTCTCTAGTCCTGAAGAAGAAACTGTGGCTTTTAATCCACTTTATAGCATTTAGCAAAAGCTTGACAAAAACAAGTGGCTTTTTTGAAACAAGATTAAAAAAATTTTTTAAATTTTCTATGTATTATGCTTTGCCTTCAAATATGTATGTACACCAAATGCATGCCTAGTGCCCACAGGGGTAGAAGAGTATCCCTTTGTACTTCAGTTACAGAAGGTTGTGAGCTTCCTGTAAGTGCTCTTAACTGCTGAGCCATCTCTCCAGTCTGCAAATAGCTTTTGAAATACATCTTGACTCTGGTAAGACTCAATTTTCTGATAGTTAAAAAGCCATCAAACTCAGTACAAAAAAATAAGTATTTTGAAAAAATACAAAATCATGGAGTTGTTTAATGTTAAGGGGTTGCTGTTGTTGTTGTTGTTGTTTTTTGCAAATACCATTAAAGGTGGATCAATATTTTAGGAAAACATTATTGTAAATAAAGAATTTTGTTTTAGTGAATCAAATATCAGTTCACTACATTTCGACCTGAGGAATTTTTAATAGTAAACTTACTACAATCCACACCAACCTTGTATTTGTGTCATCCTTCACACTTTTTTTCCCCTGTTTGACAGTGTTTTTCTATGTAACACCCTGCAACTCACTCTGTAGATCAGGGTGGTGTACATGAATTTCGAAATGGTCTTATAAAAAACACGGAGCCAAATATAGAGATGAAAGCCTTAGAGAGATCAGGGAAATAGGGAAAGCCACCAGCCAACCCTACCTCACCAACTCTGCAGCTTCCAAATGCCAGTTACTTCCTGTCTACCCACATCTGTATGCCTTGCTGTTCTGCCCTGTGCTTGTACAATCTGGATGGCTGGTGACTGCCCTTTATAATATCTCCTAATATTTCTCTCTCAGAAACATGTGTTAGTTTATGGTTTGTTTCTGAGGTTGCAGGAATGTTAATCTGAATATTCCATTGTTATATAGATCACGACCCCATAAATTCATAGCTATATTAGCCACATACGGCTTAAATTTTCCTCTCTGTCCTTCTGGCCCTATACATTGGAGCCATCGGCTGGCCTCACAGAGATTGGCGTGCCTTTACCTCCTGAGTGCTGGGATTGCAGGTGTTTAATTGCCACCACCAAAAGGAGTTCATTGCCACCATGCCTGACCACAAACTTTTTTTTAAAAACATATATATTTTTTTTAGTTTGATATTATTTATATTAGAGGTAACATTTTTATTTAAATTTCTTTTATTTATATTTTGGGAATCTCACACCATGTTTGCCGACCACACTCACTTTCTAGTCTTCCCATATACGCCTCCAACTCCCTCGTGACTCCTCTCTGATACACAAATGTTGTTTATGTGTGTTGTCCATATATTCACTTGAGTATGGTCACATTCCCAGCAGCCAGCCATCTAAAGGAGAATGAATCTTTCTCTGCCTGTATCTGTACCAGAAGCCATCAAATGAGAACCGTGAGATGGCCTGATCAGGATGGGGTTGGCTCTTCTGTACCCACACCACTGCCTGTACCACAGTGCTGTGGGCCAGCAAGGGGTGGAGCCAGCTTGCCACACAACCACTGGAGCCCCAGCCATCGGGCAGGACCAGCTCTCCCTCGCTCAAGGATATTAACATGACTTCAAGCAGTAGCCCAGACCACAGACATTCATATGGGCTTCAGTGGTAACACAGCTGCAGACATCAATTCAGCCCTTGGGCATATCAGGACAACTGACCCACTCATCGCCCTCAATAGCTGCATGGGCCATAAGCTTCGACCTGGCCTCAGACGATTACATATGCCACTCGTATCAGCAGGGCACCCTGAAGCAGGAAAGCCCAAAGACATCACTAAGGCCTCAGGCGGCTGCACAGACTGCATATGTCCACAACATGGCCTCAGGTGGCATTGTGGGCCACAGTGGGCCTTTGAGAAAGTTCATTCCAGAAAGTGAACCTTTTCCTCATCTTGGGCAGATGAGATCATTACCCAGAGCCAGGAGGATCCCATGGCTCAGTGGCAGGTTTTGGGGACTGAGTTTGCATTTTCTATCTTTCCCACCTCTCCATCACATATCTGTTCCTTGTAGTGCGCCCACTTGTGGCTGGGGTGGGGTTGGCTGTCTTGACTTGTGACTTTGTCCTAATTTCTACTTTCATTTTGGAGTAATCCTTAACTTGTAGAACAAAATTCCATATTTTATTTTACCCTGTAAAATATTTTTTAATGGCAAAGACAAAATTTTCCTTTCACCAGAAATGTATCTACACAGCTGTAATTGTTTAATTTCTTTTTTAATATTTGTTTCTATCTTTGCTTTATAAAAATTTTGGTGTAATTTGAGTTTTTAAGGCCATAAGAGCCTATACATAGGGCAGATCTGACCACTTTTTTGTTTTTGTTTTTCCATCTAGCTACAGAATCACACTGAACTTTAAAATACCAGTTAGCAGGTTTACTCTAACACACAGTGGGCGTTGCCTGGACAAACTGTACACATCGGGGACTTCTACCTTAGTTGACATCATTTGTTCAGTAAGGTAAGAAATCAAGAAAAAATGTCAACTTTTCAGGCCAGTTAACCAGTTTTTCTTTTAAAATTGGGAATCAAAATAAATGCTTGCTATGGAGGACACTTATGAACAGTGAATCAATGGGCATCAAAGGGGACTTTGCAGTCTCGGAGAGAAAGAAGGAATGCAAGGTGCTCATGGAGACAACTTTTCCCTGAGTCTTGTAAAAAATACAAATGTGGCCGGGAGAGATAACTCAGTGGTTAAGAGCACTGGCTGCTCTTCCAAAGGTTCTGAGTTCAATTCCCAGCACCCACAGGGCAGTGTAGGCCTGTCTGTAACTCAAGTTCCAGGGAATCTGACACCCATACACAGATATACTTGCAGGCCAAATACCAATGCACATGAAATAAAAGTAAATAAATTTTAAAAAATAGAAACGAATCCTTCTGCCACCCGGGAGCCTGAGAATTGTACATTATGCACCTTACACGATTCTGGAACTTTCTTGACTGATAGGAGCCAACTTCTACAAGCATAGCCTGGGAACTACATGAAATGTGCTTTGACCAATTCTGAACTTATCTTGACTTGTGAGAGCCAAGTTCTGCAAATAAAACCAGTGAAGTATTGTGTTACACTCCTCTCATTCAGGAGCTCCATTCATTCAGAATGGGGCATTGAGCACCTTATCTTATTCCAGAAATTTATTGGCTGGTAGACACTAAGTTCTATTTTGGTGGGGAGAGGGAGGTTCATGGAAAAAGTGTAGCTGAGTTTTTTTCAGATGTAGTGTGGATTTTTCCTGTGAGGATTTCCTGTTAAGACATGTGGAGTATTCATTTCTTCAAAAAGGAAAAACAACAAAGAAACAAAAAACCAAAACCTGCATGTCCTTGCTAATGACCACAGTGAAATTCTGTTCCCTTTCAGGACCCAGACTCACTCAGGAAGTGTGTGATGAGTGCAGACTCCCTGTTGGAAAAGGGCGACTGTGTTGGGTTAGCACAGAGGTGGCAGAAGACAGAAGTATCAACGGAGATGGCACAGGTGACCCGAGGCTCATCTGAGGCACATAAAGCCAAGTATAGGAGAGAGGGTGAGATCTCACAGCCAGGCATAGATGTGCACACACAGAGGACATCATGAGCGTAAAGGGACAGAAAATTCCATGGGCTCACCCCAAAGAAGGTGGGTGTGTAATGTGGTGAGTACTGAATAACACTGGCCAGGACGGGGCAGAGACTCTAACGGGTGGTAGTGGGTCTCATTCTGCACTCTCCTTGGCTCCTTGCTCCTTTGCTGTCCCTCCAGAGTATGCAAACAAGAAATACAGGGTGTATATGCAAAGATAAGCAGAATTATTGTAATGTAGTACCAAGCACACATCGTGTCACGTGAGCACATCAGTGGGTGACACTGGATAATGCCCAATGAAACATTGTGCTAATCTATATTCTAGACAAATATAGGAAAATTTCTAAATTCTTCAGATCAAGCAACTTTTCCTGAGGGACTTTGTCTTGTCTAGGTGATTGACAGGTCCATTTGATTTGACTCTTACAGGAGACCTCTTACAAGGCTCAGGGCTCCTGCAATCAGGTATAGATAGTTTTTTTTTCTTCTATCAATGATCTTCCAGGTAGTTCAAGATGTCACATCTCTTTCTAGGACCAGACAGAACTAAGGTCTCATTCCTCTACCAGTAATTAGAATCCTGCTGTTTCAGCCTTTGATTATGAAGAAAGAGCCCATCCTCCACACTCTCCAAGCCTGATAATATCCAACCAGCTGATAAGGTACAATTCCATCACCAAGTCTTTACGTGCTGGTCAGAATTCAGAAGAGAGAGCTAATTCTTCTATGGGAAACAAGTATCCTTCCTCTTACTCAGTATAGTCTTCCTTCTAGGCCCATCCATACTCTGCTTTCTTTATGAAACATCTATGGTTTTGTCTTGGTTTATATTCTCAGAACACACCTTTTATGCCTACTCATTGAACTATGGATATTGATATGGATGTGTACCCACTCTGCCGTACTGACAGTATCAGAGACTGTAAATGTTTTCTGGAAAGCGTCAAATAGGGACTATTTTCTGCTTTGGGGCTTTTTCACAAATCAGCAATTAATATGCAATTATTGTATAAAATACAGTATAGACAATGTATGAATTAATGACCAGGGTATAGTCTAATAAAACTTTAAAATTTTTATAGACATAAAATTTTGAGTATTATGAAACAACAGAGAAAAATTGGGCTCCAGACTCCCAAAGTTTGATGAAATCTTAGATACCTCTGGGAATATACAAGATAGGTAGGCAAGGAAACTGAAGATGCATCTTGGCCACAGTTTTCCGATGGTCAGGCTGCCCCCTTTTGGTTAGCTTGGGAACTGCAGTCAAGTCCTCTTCACAGCTTGTAGCTCAAGTGCTAAGAGGACTTCCTCAGTGGCCACACATGCATGCTAATAAAGGCTTTGCATCCTCAGATGAGCTAGCTTGCTTTATGTATTTATTTTGATTTTTTTGAGACAGGATCCTGAGCACAGAACTGTGACCTCATTTTCCTTCTTCCAGATTGGATCCCATTGAATAAATCTCCCTTTTCTCCTCTTCATGATTATTTGGCTCATTAATTGTTTTCTTTTTTTTTCTTTTTTTATTTATTTATTTTTTCTTTTATTTATTTTATTTTACAATACTATTCAGTTCTAAATAACAGCCACAGATTCCTTTGTTCTCCCCCCTTCCTGTCCCCATCCCCTTCCCCCCAGCCCACGCCCCATTCCCACCACCTCCAGATCAAGGCCACCCCCGAGGACTGAGATTGGCCTGATAGACTCAGTCCAGGCAGGTCCAGTCCCCTCCTCCCAGATTGAGCCAAGCGTCCCTGTATAAGTCCCAGGTTTCAAACAGCTATCTCATGCAGCGAGCCCAGGACCTGGTACCACTGCCTAGATGCCTCCCATGACAGGTGGATGAACCTGGCTTGTTGGGACACAGGCTATGACCCCAAATCTGATAACACCATCAAAACATCAGAAAGCCAAGGACAATAAAGTCTTAAAATAATAGTAAGAGATGATATCATACCTTCAGGAAGAAGCAGTTCAAGTAACAAAGAGTCTCACCTTAGAGACCACAGAAACCAGAAGAAAGTAAGAGAGCCTTTTTCAAATGCTGGGGGGAAAAACCCAACAACAAAAACCTTTCAACCCAGAAATATCCACTAAAAATGTCCTTCAGGAACAAATGGGAAATTGAGGCATTCCTTAGTAAAGAGAAATGGAGTGACTTTGTTTCTAGCATTCTTAAAATAGACAGCGAAAGAATGCCTGCTGAACACAAATAGAATAATAAGACAGGGAGCTATCTAGGGCTAACGGCATGCCTCACTGGGTAGAAGCAAAGGCCTAATGGCCTGAGTCTGAGCCCCAGACGGACCCCACAAGGGGCACAGAGAGAACTGGTTCTTGAAGGTTATCCTCTGACCTCCCTGTGGGTGAATGTGTGCATGTGTATGCGTGTGTGGGTGTGCATGTGTACATTGTGTATGTGTGTGTGTGTGAATTTTAAAAAGAAAGGAATTCTTCAGTAGGAATTATTCCTGGCATAACAAGATGGAACAGGAGAAATAATAAAAGTGGGGATAAATTCAATAGATTTTCCATTTCTTCTTAAAGGTCTTGAATTTTTTTTAATGGGTGAAGATAAAATTACAACAGCCCATTCTAAATGGCTGTAGAAGATAGACTTAAGACAATTATATTTGGAGAAAGCTAAAGCTAAGGTTTTTACACTTGGCTCAGATTGGTCCACTGGCACCAGCATACTGTAGTAAGATATGTATGAATAATGTAATAGATACAAGTACTGATGCACTTTGGGGTCCTCTATATAGTCCCACTGGAGGGGTACCCTCACTTCAACACCCAACTACCCCACTCAGCTTTAAGAAACCAGATAAATCAACACTCCAATTTCTTAAATGGCCATAAGGGTCCTAGGGGAGAGGGGCAAGGGCAGGACATGGAAACCAGATCAGCAGATTAGTGCACAGACCCCAAAGCAGCACTGTTAGAAACGCCCTTGATTCCCTAGTCAGCAATGCCTGCAGGGAGCTCCAGTTCCTTATCTTCCATATGAGCATCGTGTCTGGAGGCTTTGTGTGACAGTCGGGACTAGAACTCCACCAGACACCAACCCCTTCTACTGAAAAGCTTAGGAACTAGATCTCTAGGTTTTCATGGCAAAAATAGGTTGCATCCTTCCTCAACTTTGGGCCATTTCTTAAAGTGATGCTAAGGTGTGATTGGGAGGGTATGTGTGTTACAGTAACATTAAACCTTTTCTTTTAAACTTCAAGAGTATCCAAGATTCCTTTTGAATCTCTTCTTTAATTCTTTCTGTGATGCTAAGAACTCCAAGTGGTGACTCTGATTTCACTGGTACAGAATCACCCCCAAAATATATAAAAACATCACAACCAGAATCAACTCGGGAAGAGGGGTTTATACAGCTTACAGCTCTCAGGTCACACTCCATCACTGAGGGAAACCAGGACAGGAACCTGAAGGCAGGAACTGATACACGGTCATGGAGGAATACTAGGAATACTGCTTACTGGCTTGCTCTGTCATGGCTTGTTCAGCCTTCTTTCTTATACTATTCAGAATTAACTGCCTGTGGCGGCACTGCCCACAGAGAGCTGGGCCCTCCCACATCCGTCATTAATCAAGGCAATACTCCCAAGATTTGTGTGTAGGCCAATGGATGGAAGCGTTTTCTCAACGGTGGTTTTCTCGTCTCTAATAACTCTACCTTGTGTCAAGCTGATAAAACAAAACAAAACAACAACAACAACAACAACAACAAAAACTAGCCCGGACAACATGACAGACTCGACAAATTTCTTGGTGCTTCCCATAATAGAAGTACAAGCTATATCCATACAAAAACCAGTTTGTGTTTTTTCATAGTTTTATCAGTAATAGGCCAGTGCTGGAGACCACCCAATTGTTTTACATTAAGTTTCTGGGTTTTTACTGTAAACTCAAAATGTCTGGGTTTGTACTGTGTTATACAAAGTTGAGACATGACAGAGAAAACTGAGTGTATGAATGAGACCCTCTTTTTATGACTGCAACTTCTCTTCTGTAATTATTATTTCATTGAAGAAAATACTTAACCCTATTTTGCCACAGGCAGTAGAGACCCATACGTAATTGCAGAAGAGGAGAACCAAGGAGTTTCTCATAACCTCAGTAGCAAGGCGCTGGATGGCTCTTGACAAGGAAGGATGCTGGATACTGGGTACATTTGCTCAGGAGACAGCCTGCCAGGGACTGTGGAGTATGCGGAGGGGCGGGGTTCAGCTCCGCTAGGGTCTAGAAAACTGGGGAACAAGAGGCTCCGCGCCTCCTGTGGCTCTGTGAGGTTTCTGCAGTTTCGGTGGACCTCAGCGCCTGGCTGGGAACTTTCTTAGAACTGCAAACAGTTTGGCTGGCGGCACTGACTTTGCCTTGGTCATCGCCAGCTTCCCTCGCGCGGCTAGCACCGCGGTGCGGCTTCTCTCCGGCGCCTCTCCGGCCCTGGCCACCCCACGCGCGCGCGGACGCCGCGGTTGTGGAGCCCGGCATGCCGTGGAACTTGACCGCGGAGCAGCTCTCGGCGCTGCTGCGGCTGCACAACCTGACTCGCGCACAGTTCATCGCGCGCTATGGACTGAGGCCACTGGTGCTCACGCCGCAGCTGCCGGCACGCGCCAGGCTGGCCCTCCTGCTCACGGGCCTGCTCATCTTCACCCTGGCGCTCTTTGGCAACGCCCTGGTGGTCTACGTGGTGACCCGCAGCAAAGCCATGCGCACCGTCACCAACATCTTCATCTGCTCCCTGGCGCTCAGTGACCTACTCATCGTCTTCTTCTGCATCCCCGTCACCATGCTCCAGAATGTCTCGGACACCTGGCTGGGGGGTAAGGAGGTCCTAGCTGTCCTTTCTGGTTGCCTTTTGTTTCTTCATCAGGAGATTCCCTGAATTCAAAGAACTTCCCCGAGGGGCTTACTTGCTGAGAAGGCATTTGTTTCTTTGTTTTATTTTCTTTGTGCCTTATGTTGGGGCCAGCATCCCTTCTTGTCCCATAGATATATTGTTTGCGGTAAGATTTAAGTACAGTCCAGGGCAGGGGTGATTCTTCACTCGTTTCAGCTCCTCCCCATAATTACAAGGTTACACACACACACACACACACACACACACACACACACACACACACCTCACACACACACACTGTTTAAAATAAACCATTACAATTTTAGAATAATCTTTTAAATAATAAAAAATCCCGAAGGTACTTTTCTTTTTCTCTCCTTCCCCCCAACTTCCAGGCTTCCTTCCCAGTTGCTTATGTGACTTTCATACAGCTTCTTACATGCATTCGCTAATACACAGACTTAAAACCGTTCACAACAAATATGCACTGCAGAAAAAATGTCTTGGCTTAGTTCTTTCTAGTATTTGTATTTACAGATTTGTAAAGGGGAAGGGAACAGTAAACACGTCCCCTCTTGACTTCTAAAGGGCGGGTGAAATTGCCCTCCAATGGAACAAGGGGTAGAAACGGCACAGAAACCATAAAGACAGGAGGAGTCAAGAAAAAGGAGCCACTGTGGTTGGGACAGAAAGACCATAGGACACGGAGTTCCTGGGTCTCCAAAGACCTTTAGCAATGTTCTCCCCCGATGCTTCCAGAGCATTGGACAGGAGGTCCTAATTCTACATTGCTTTCATGAGCGGTTGGAATTCTTAGAAAGTGGTTGTAAATGCACAAGAATGGATCATTATGCCTTTGCATTCTGCCTTTTCTGCCCCTAGGCTAATTTCTTTAAACACAGCGAGGCTGTTCTTATCTCACCTTACCAACCACCAGGGGATCACCAGAGAATACCTTTAGCATTGCTGTTTTTCAGGAGTTTGAGTTACATTTCTGGTTTGGGATAAGGATACTAAATTGCTGACCATCATTTCACCTATGATGTATTTTCTAAAAAGCATCAAATATGCTTTTTGAGGAGAAGTTATAGAGTTACTGCTTTTCCTGTTCACACACATATTTAGGGACACACTTGTTCTACTGTGACAGTGAGTACAAGCAGCAGGATCCTTGCCGACTATTGAAGGACCAGAGTTACTACTTGGGCTCTAACACGGGCTCACTGAACATGTCTGGGCTCCAGTTTTTTTTTTTTTCCCTTTGGTTTTTTTTTTTTTTTTTTTTTTTTTTTTTGTTTTTTTGTTTTTCGAGACAGGATTTCTCTGTGTAGCTTTGCGCCCTTTTTTTCCCCCCTGGAACTTGCTCTGTAGCCCAGGTTGGCCTCAAACTCACAGAGATCCTCCTGCCTCTGCCTCCTGAGTGCTGGGATTAAAGGCGTGCACCACCACCACCCGGCCTCGAGTTTTTAAATAATACGTTAAAGTTTGGAGAAGTCTGCACTTTAGCTTCTAAATACTAACTGAAGATCATATGTTGCTCTTATATTTTATAGGGATTCTGTAAGAATAAAGTGTGTTAGCAAAAGTGGTTTGGAAAGGGTGATTATCCCAGGTATGGTGGCATGCACCTCTAATCCCTGCATCGAGGGATGTAGAGAGAGGTAGCATGATTTTGTGTTTCTGGCCAGCCTCAGTGGCATGGTGAAACTCTGTCTCAAAAAGCAGAAGCAAAACAATGAAGTGGCCATGTCATGGAAATACAAGTTATTAAGAACTGTTTAATTATAAGTGGCCTCTCCTTATTTATCTAGGACAAGACTTAAGGAATAAATAATATTCCATATATTGAGTGACGAACAACAGAACTTGAGAGGAGAAGAAATGGCCTACAGAAGGACTGGTCAAGGATATGAAAGAGATGTAACTTGCATATTATAGATTAGCATAGTATTGCAAAATTCCTCTGATAATTAACAAAAGACAATCAAAGCTAATAAGAGCCAAAAATTAATTCTTAATTTATTTATCTGATAATGTGATTGAGAATATATTATATGGCAAATTATTTTTCCTTGAGAACATAAAAACAAATAAAGCTTATCTAGACCCTTGTGGGGCCTCAGAGAATAGAATATAACCCAAGTGAGCTAAGATAGTATTTACTGTTTCGAAGATGATCCAGTGTGCAGTAGAGTTGGGAAGGCTTTCCTGGGCTGTGTTGTTTGAGCTGGGTCTTGAAGAATGATTCCAGTTGTTTTCCACACAGGAGAATGGGCTATGCTGTAGGAACATGGTCAGTCCACAGTCTGGGGAGAGAATGGTCTGATGTTTTAAGGACACTATGTAAGGCATTTCAGGAATACACAGCTGATATGTGGAAAACTGTAGGAAATGAGAAAAGAAGGCTACTGTGACTGGAGAGGGAAATATGTTATATAAAAGCCTCAAACATAAATGCCTCTCCAATGCCTCCAGGGATGAAGTGGGACAGACAGCAGCAGAAGGGAGGCTCCCTCCTAGAAGGGCAACATAGCCCCCTCCAGAGGTGTGGGCAGGGTTGTCACATTTTCTTCAGTAATCACTATTTCTATTTCTTTTCCAAGAAAAGCCGTGAACATAGATTTTCATGGTACTGGCATCTAACTCAGATTTAAGGAGCAAAATGCATTTGGGTAAAATAAAGCACCTGTATAGCCTTGGTCTTAAGTTATAATTTGTAACACAAGTTACAAATTTTCTAAGACTCTTTTCTAAGCATTTTTGACAGCAGTAGTCTGCGCATGACTGCCTGTCCTTCTGGTTTACCCTTTCCTCTCCTCGCTTGCTTCCCATTGCTGGGATAAAACACCATGACCAAAGCAACTTGGGGAGGAAAAGCTTTATTTGTCTTACACATCTGAGTCACAATCCACCACCAAAGGAAGTCAGGACAAGAACTCAAGGCAAGAGAGCTTGGAGGAAGGAACTGAAAACAGAAGGCATAGAGCACTACTGTTAGTTTACTTGTAGTTTTGCTCTCTACTTGCTTATATGGCCTAAGAACAACTTCCCCAGGGTGGCACTGCCCCACGGTCTATCCCTCACATCAGTTCAATCAAGAAAATGTCTCACAGACTAGCCTGCGGGCAATCTGATGGAAACATGTTCTCAACCAGGGTTTCCTCCTCCCAGACAGCTTCAGCTTGTGTCAAGTTGACAAAGATCAGCACATCTCACTTCCTGGAGACCGCAACTCTTACTAAGTGTCTTACCACGATCCTAGGGTGATGCACATGCCACTGGAACTTTAGTAAGCATCCATGTAAGCAGCTGTTCTCAGACCTGCCTACATACAGACTCTCCTGAAGCACTACTAGAATTGCCTGTGTCAGCCCAAGTCCAGACAGTAGCTCTCAGCTCACATTCACCTTGCTCTGACCTTTGGAGCCTGTGATACCCAACAGCTCTACCCAGAGATTGTGTAAAGATGTCTTCTTGTGGGCTTAAAATTATCCCTAGTGAGAGTACTTATACCAAAAAAAAAAAAAAAATCAACAGCTACAAATTAGGCCTGCAAAATGGAGAGCCAAGGAAATGAAAACACCAGGCTACCTCTTCTACCACATCACTAAGCAAAGACATTGTGTGTCTTTTGGTGACAGCTGAGTCAGTGTATCTGTAAATATGAGTTTATTTGCTTGAATTTCATTCCTTACGTCATATGCCTGATTTGCAGCAGTTCCATTTACTGTTTGGCAGAAGGTGAGGGGTGTGCAATTCTCTTTATCATCCTACTTCCTTTGCTGTTGTCTTTGGCTCACTCATCCCCTCCCTAGGAATTCTTGGAGGGTACCTTCTGGGTACCTTCAACAGTGTATGTGTTGCAGTCAACAAAGCTGAATAAAGTTGGAGATGTGGAGAGAGTTTTGACATCAGACACAGAGATGTAGAGTTTAGAGTTTGCCTAGCTGGTTTTTTGTCTTGCTTTGGTTCATTTTTTTTTTTTGTTTTGTTGTGTGTGTGTGTGTGTGTGTGTGTGTGTGTGTGCTATGCTCCCTTCCCTGTGTTTTGCAATGGTAATGTACATCCTGTGACATTATATGCTGGAAGTATGTGATCTGCTTTTAGATTTTGATTTTTGCAGGTGATTACAGTTCAGAGACTGCTTTAATCTCAGAAGAGACTTTGAACTTTGGATTTTAAAACATTGTTGAGACTGTGAAAGACTATGGGGACTTTTGAAGTTGGACTAAATGAATTTTGCATTATGATATTGTTACAAGCTTATGGGGGCTAGGGAGTGGAATATGGTAGTTTGAACGTAATTGGCTCTCACAATCTCATAGGGAGTGGCATTATGAGGAGGTATGGCTTTGTTGGAGTGGGTATGGCCTTGTTGGAGGAAGTGTGTCACTATGGAGGTGGGCTTTGAGGTTTCCTATGCCCAAATACCACCCAGTGATTCAGTCAGCTTCCTGTTGCCTGCAAGATCTAGCACTCTCAGCCCCAGCATCATGTCTGCCTGCATGCTGCCATGCTCCCCTTCATGATCATAATGGACTGAACCTCTGAAACTGTAAAATGAGCCACCCTTGATTAAATGTTTCCTTTATAAGAGTTGATGTGGTCATGGTGTCTCTTTACAGCAAGAGTAAACCCTAAGTAAGGCAATATGCTTATTCCCTTTACATTGATGTTAGGATTGGAGTGGGCTGAAATGGGGCCTGGGATGTTCTGTGTGCTTTCCTTTGGTCTGTTGGGCAGAGGCCAGGGCTGAATTGGCCTGTAACTATTTTAGGACTATCACATTTACCTGTTCTTATCTCTAAACTCTTCATATCACTTCTTTAATTTTTTAATCTTTCTTTACACTGTGTTAGAGATCCTTTAGCTTCCCCGACCAGTCATGTTTTGTTTCTAGCCACCTTTACCTAGTTTTTATTAACTTCTATATTCCATTCATTCCCTTTGCATTTCTATACCCTTATTATTTTTAACCCTTCTGTATTAATGCATGAGCATGAGAGCTTCATGATTCATATCTATGTAGAGGCTACTGTCAGGTCTAATTTCTGGCAGACTCTGGGCTCAGTGCTAATCATTCCTTGAAGGAATCTTGCCCTGATCTGCAGCAGAGGCTTTCACACCAAGATATTCTGTCAGCATCCAGAATTCTCTCATCATATCTTGTACTTCTGCCCAGTCTCAGCTTTAATCATTGCAGTTCAGATCACTCAAGTATTTAGGATTTTGCAGGTGTGCTGTAGGGTATAAGAAAACAATGTTCTTGTGGATTATTATGAAGGGGAAGGAAGTGTTCAAGGAAGAGATAGGGGATGGGGTTTGTGGTGGTCAAGGTTCCCCAGTGCACAGTGCTGGAAAGTAAGGATCAGGACTCAGCAGAGAATGTTCAGAGCCTGATGGGTCGAGACTGGGGACAAGGGTGAGTCTAAGAGAGGGAGGTAATAGCTTAAGGTACAGTGGGATGATATATATGTGGTGTGTGTGGTGTGTGTAGCATGAATTGTTAGAAAGTCTTATTAATAAAAACAAACCTGGTGCCAGGTATTGGGGTGAATGCTGAAAGATCAGAAAAACAGAACAGTCCACAGCTACCTCACCTTGTCAATTCCTCAGCTGATCGTGTTTCCTCAGACTGGATGCCTCTCAGCTGAACTGTGCTGCTCAAAAGCCTAAAAGCTTAACCAGCTCTAGTTCCTGGTCCTCACGCCTTATATACCTTTTTGCTTTCTGCCATCACTTCCTGGGATTAAAGGCTCTTGTTACCATGCCTGGCTGTTTCCAGTGTGGCCTTGAACTCACAGAGATCCAGACAGATCTCTACCTCTGGAATGCTAGGATTAAAGGTGTGAGTGCCACCATTAAAGGTGTGAGTGCCACCATTTTCTGGCCTTTATATCTAGTGGCTGTTCTGTTCTCTGACCCCAGATAAGTTTATTAGGGTGCACAATATATTGGGGAACACAATATCATCACAGGTGTGTGTGTGTGTGTGTGTGTGTGTGTGTGTGTGTGTGTGTGTGCATGTGTATACAGGAATATGCTCACCAGTGTGTGGAGGAGAGAAATTGAGTTGAGTATCCCAAAGTCATCTTGAAAGACTCCAAACAAATTAAGGGCTTCAATAAAGATATAACAGGCTCCATGCAATGCAATTGTCGTGAATCTTTGCTAGACTCCTTTTATATACTACTTTCTGAATTTTATAAGCAGTTTTAAGTTCTATTCCTTAAATAAATTAAAAACAAAACCATGCTGGTACACCTGGGCAGGACTGTGCTATTAAAAGCCACCGCATCCACCATTTCTTTATTTTAACCATGTTGGTACTGTTGGTATTTACAGGGCCTTTACCTTAGCTGTAAATCATAATGGTTCCTGATCTCTGGAACTTTTGAAAGTGTGGTAGCAGTATTCACACTCAAACCAACTAACTCAGTATCTTTATGGGTGGGAACTAGGTATCTTTACCTTGTAAAACTCAAAGGGTTCCATGTGTTGTCAAGATTAAGAACCATTCATTGTGGGGAATTCTCAGATCAGCCACAGGGAAATTCAATTTCTTACCTCTCCTTTCCCTACAAGCACCTTTCAAATGGACACCATCTGTGATGGGCACTCTCTTGAGCTTGCCACCAAAACTTAGGGTATTTTTCAACCTCTTTTTTTTTTTTTTTTGAAATTGCTTTTAGTTGATTTTCCAGTCACCATTAGAAAAATTACCATCACTCTCTACACAAGATTGTGGGAGGATCCATTGAGCTCTGTGTGTTCAAAAGACTACCCAGGCCCTGGTCTGCACTGCACCCATAGTAGCATGAAATGGGCACAGGACATTGTAGGCTCCTCCCAAACATTTCCATCTCAGCTCATCAATGTCTAGAACTGGGTCAGTACTATTTATAGTCACATCATAGGAAAAGCAGTAACAAGCTTGAAAGTTTTCCTTGTATCCTTAACTTATAGCCCAAACTGTGGAACCCTCTTTTCAGATATTACTCCTGTGTCCTGTGATGGTGATGAGCTGGAGGACGGATGGTGGGGAATGCTGGGCTCACTCCTACCTGAGTAACTTGGGTAGAATAGAGTAGGAAGGGTATCTTTGCCATGGTGTTATGGCCAACTTACATGTATTCACCCAGACTACACAGACTACACATCCAACCTGAGTCTTCACAGAATTCCTAGAGATACCTCCTGGAGTAAGACACTACTGAAAATAGTTTCCTATCCCTTTCTTGCTGGTAACTGTTTCCAG
Source organism: Peromyscus leucopus (assembly GCF_004664715.2). NCBI lineage: Eukaryota > Metazoa > Chordata > Mammalia > Rodentia > Cricetidae > Peromyscus > Peromyscus leucopus. The sequence goes on along the minus strand of NC_051065.1, from coordinate 84,368,706 downwards.
CCATCTCCCTACTTTGGATTAATTTGACCTAAGAACTTGCCACCTCAGTACAGGCTGTACAATGGTGTGGAATACTTGACTTCAGAGTGAATCATTGACTATGTTACTGGTCATCTTGACCTTCAGGTTTGCTGTCTTTCTCTTGGACTAGAGACACAAAGAACTGATACCATGTAGATCTTATTTGTTCTTTCTGTGTAAGCGATAAACTCCCTGAGTCTTGGTGGATTCATATGGTTTCATGAATGTGGATTCATCAGGTTAAATGACTATAGGTACGGTAAGTGTGGCAAGCCAGGCTAACAGCTGCAGTAGAAACATGTGTGACCCCATTAGCCACCAACCTGCTGGGGAATGCTTGACTGCTGAACAAGAAGTTTTTCTGGAGGAGGACAATGTGCAGGCCAGTACAATGTGTTTCATACAATTGGTCACATGCATCTGTGGGGCTGAGTTCAATTGATGGGGCTCTAAGATTCCTTGTCTTTGATTCTTTGATGTTCTTCATAGCCTAAGTCCCAAAGTAGGCTTTTTGAGATCAAGATGGACCCCTGTCAACCTCTCATGGTCTGGGATGGACATCACTCTCAGCCACTTCTTTATGTCCTCTGTGGTGGATGGTTTTCTTGATTGCCTACTCTGCTGAGGCATCATGGTAGGTCAGTGGGTGGAGTTAGGTACCTTCTCTGGCCAGTTCTCTTTCAGACTGTGGTACCAAGAAAGATTCAGCAGAAGCTGTGCTCACATTTGTTGACTCTATAACTGCAGGTCCCCAATGACTAGTGCTGCAGTGCATAGGTACAAGCTTCCTGTTTTATGTGATTTTTCAAAACTGAGATTAAAACCCAATATGTCCATTCTCCCCTTGACTGAGTTTCTAAGATGTTTTTATTCATATCATCAAAGCTATAGGTCATTTATATAATGGAAATCTGAAAAGATAGTGTGTCTGTACCTCTCCTGAGAGAAAACAAAGATAGTGTGGTGTAGGAAAACAAATAGGTACTGTGGAATCACACACAGAGCCTGGACTGACAATTCTGATCCCCCATTTATTAGTTACTGTGTCAACTAGGTTCTACAATAAATGTCTGGCCTTAAATCATTCACTAATAGAGGAAAAGCAGATAAGAGCCTTATAATATCTGATGCTGATCATGCAGTGTTAGATGAAGCAGAGGAAGAATTATATGACAAAGATGTAAGTTGTATAACTTGATGAATTTTAGCAAAAATGTTAATACCTATCCAGTTTTTAGGATTTCCAGCTTGATTCTAACGTGCCTGTAATAGTTACACCTCGGAGCTTGAGAGATCACTCAGTTAGGCTCCACTTAATCTCACAGAGGGCAGGAGGGGGGTGCCAAGCAACCACGTCAGGCAGCTCACAATCACCTGTGGCTCCAGCTTTGGGTGAGCCAACACCCTCTTCTGGCCTCTTAGTACCTGTGCACATGTGATGTGCGCACGCACACACACACACACACACACACACACACACACACACACACACACACACAATTAAAAACGAAAGATAAACCTTAAAGGATTGTTTGCATTTTTTACCTACAAATCTCTTTCAAAGCTGGGTATCTTGCTCATGCTTACAATTCAAGTACTTGAAAGGCTGAGACAGCAAGATTGTTGCAAATCTGAGGACATCCTAAGTTATTGGGTAAGATGTTGTCTAAACAAATAAATTAATGAAAATCTTTAGTATATGAATGAAAAGTGGTCAATATTTTAAGAAAATCCTTGTGGAGCTAAAATGCATTTAGAATCTGCTAATGATATAAGTTGGCAAAACAGTGTTTGACATTGAGGATAATTATTTAAAAATTTAAAATAGAGTTTCTTCATCGGTACCTTTGGGAAAACATACACACTTGGAAGGATTGATGTGACAATAAAGGATGGCATGCATTAAAAGGACAAGGCACTTACTGTAACAACTATAACTAATTGTTAGAAATTCAGTGTTATTTTTTAAGTGGTATATTTGTAGAATAGATTTTTATCCAATAATAATGATTTAAAAAATTGGGTAAGAGGATGTAGCTCATTTGGTAGAATGTTTGTCCAGCATGGATCAGACCCTGGTTTTGAGTCATAGCACCACATAAACCAAGTATAGTGGTGTGCACCCATAATCCAAGCACGGGGTTATGGTGTTACAATAAAAAACCCAGAGCCTGATACTGGAGTAAATGCTGAAAGATCAGAGAGACAAAGGAACAAGCCATTGCCACATCTCACCTCCCTAACTCCAGGAATCCTCTATTTGAAAGCCTCTGAGTCCTCAGCTGAAAAAGCTCTCTAGCTAAAAGGCCTCTAGCCGAAAGGGTTCCAGCCAAAAAAGCTTTAGTTCCTGTCTCCTCACACCTTATATACCTTTCTCTGCCCAGCTATTTCACTTCCTTCCTAGTGCTGGGATTAGAGGCGTGTGACTCCCAAGTACTGGGATTAAAGGTGTGTGCCACCAGCACCTGGCTTCTTTGTTTAATCTAGTGGCTGGCTCTGTCCTCTGATCCTCAGGCAAGCTTTATTTGATACACAATATATCACCACACACAGTGCTGCTTTTGTTTACTACAGAGGCAGTGGTAGATCCCTAGGGAAGGCTAATGGAATGGGTGGTGAAGGCTTTGCTGAGGCTGAAACTGCTTTGGTAATTAATACCTGCAAGGCTCATGTGACTTTCCAAGTCAACCCAGACAGTAGGGATAATGTTGACACACAAGATCAGCATAAATCTGATTGATGTGTTACCTTGCCTTTTAATCCAACAAGTCACTTGTGATAACACTGTGCCTGTAACATACTAAATCTCCTTTCATTATGAGCACACACCATCATTTTTCTGTGAATGTCCTTGCTGTTTGATTCATGGCTTGAAAAGGAGAGTAAGGTCTTTTCATTTTGACCACTAGGTCCAGGGGCACTGTGACACAATGATGCTGGTCCCATGGTGTTGACTGCTTTTTCCCACAATGCATGCATTTCCTCGATCTGGACAGTCACGGGCTGTCCTACGCATTTCAGAGCAGAGGGTAATAAGAATGACAAGAATAGCCAGCTCTGCACAGACAGCTTACCGTGTGCTAGATACATTATCTTCATTTCACAGGTGAGAACAAAGATGCTTAAATGTACCATTTTATCAATTATATGTTCTCTGTAATTAGTCACTCAGAAGTAGGGTGATCAAAGAAACCATTGCTCACATTTTGCGTATCAGCCCTCTCATCTCGGCTCAAATGAGGGGTTCTTATACTGGTCTCTCTGGTATCAATCACCCACAGCTCTATATAAGACCTGTTAGGCACTGATTATATAGATGTCCTAAGCAAAGGACAAACCATCTCGGCCGCAGGTGGTTTCCTCTATCAGGAGAGCCCAGAGTTCTTTTCATGGAGCTACTTCAAGGAGGTGAGCACACGGGCTTTCCCAGTGTCTTGCCCCCCCAAGTTTAGGAGTTCCACAGTACCACAAAGAAAGTGATATTTCTGCTGCAGATTGAGAGATCTGAGAGACCTATCTCCTTATGAGAAAGGTAGCCAAATCTACAGAGGGAAGGGTGGAATCTGTAGCTTGCTAGTCCTTTGTCATATAGTACATGGTCTATGCTCACTCAGGAGGGAAGTGAAGATGACAGGATTTGAACCCGAAGGATCTGCTTCATTGTGAGGTTTTTAACCACAGTGGCTGTACTAGAAAATTCTCTCACCTCGGTGAACTGTGCTCCATCAGTGGCTGCAAAGCTGTCCGGAACAAGTTCTGGCCCTTGCAGTCAGCTGATAGCTGTGGACCTAGAGAACACATTTCTGAAATGAAAGATTTCCATACTCTTAGAAACCTTCATGACGAGTCTGTTAACTAGCTTCCCTGATTCCAGCATTTACATGTCTGCATAACTCTGTGTTAACACAGGCACAGAAGTACCTATGGTGCTAATCAGTATACGATACTACATGCTTCGTTTTTAAGAGTTTCTTTGCTGCAACAGCTAGAAACAATAAAGGATTCATTTTTAATGGTGGATATTTTATTGGATTAAAAGCTAATTTGAGTATCCATATGTGCCTGATTCAAGCAGTGACTTCCCCCGTAGAGTCAGAGGAAGAAACATGAGTAGATGCTAAGACCTTCTTAATGGTAAAGTAACAAAGCCTTGGAAACTAGCAATGGCCACTGTTAAAAAAAATCAGTATTTAATGAGATAAAATATTTTTTTATTATTATTTTATTTTATTTTACAATACTATTCAGTTCTACATAATAGCCACAGATTCCCTTGTTCTCCACCTTCCTGCCCACCTCCCCTTCCCCCCAGCCCATCCCCCATTCCCACCTGCTTCAGAGCAAGGCCTCCCCTGCGGACTGAGATTGACCTGATAGACTCAGTCCAGGCAGGTCCAGTCCCCTCCTCCCAGATTGAGCCAAGCGTCCCTGCATAAATCCCAGGTTTCAAACAGCTAACTCATGCAATGAGCCCAGGACCTGGTACCACTGCCTAGATGCCTCCCAAACAGATCAAGCCAATCAACTGTCTTACCTATTCAGAGGGCCTGATCCAGTTGGGGGCCCCTCAGCCTTTGGTTCATAGTTCATGTGTTTCCATTCATTTGGCTATTTGTCCCTGTGCTTTATCCAACCTTGGTTTCAACAATTCTCGATCATATAAACCCTCCTCTTTCTCACTAATTAGACTCCCAGCACTCCACCCGGGGCCTAGCCGTGGATCTCTGCATCCAGATTCCTCAGTCCTTGGATGGGGTTTCTGGCACAACTATTAGGGTGTTTGGCCATCCCATCACCAGTGTAGGTCAGTCCCAGCTGTCTCTCGGCCATTGCCAGCAGTCTTTTGTGGGGGTATCTTTGGGGATTTCTGTGGGCCTCTTTAGCACTTTGTTTCTTCCTTTTCTCATGTGGTCTTTATTTACCATGGTGAGATAAAATAAAACTCCAAGAAAGATGTACCTTCAGTTAAATTTATATTATAGTATAATCACAGAGTTTAATAAATTGGCAAGATGCTGGCAAGTACTGGTTGATTTAATGAACACATTCAAAATTCACATAAAATTTACATTTTCAGTATTAAAAATAGCACATCTGGGTAATTTTATGTTCTTGTGATTATTTCTTTCTCTAGTTTGATTCCACCCCAGTGTATAAGTACCATAAGGTCAGAAGCAATTCTGTTTAATCTAACAAGCCCATTGAACAGTTCTTAGCATGGACTCTAGAACCTTGTCCTAATGAATTAATGGATATCATTTTATATTATAGTCACATTCAAAGCTTTTGTGGGGTCAGTATTCATCTCTGTGATGGCATATGAAATTTCATCTACTTTTTTCTGTATTCTGTACAGGTTTTATTTGGTTGTGAGGAACAAAGATTCAATTTACTTCAAGTAATTGCTCTTATGGGATGGCTTATTTTGTGGCAGTCATGAAGGAGGCTAATATCTTTTGAATATAAGGCAAGAAGCAGGTAGCTGCCATGGAAACTGAGGTAGAACACAGAGCAACAGCTCCGTGAAGCTCAGTAGAAGGAATTCACCATCTCCAAGGCTCAGTTATCATCGAAACTTTTGCCCTTCTCTAGAGTGAACTAAGGACTACTTATTAATGGTGATTGCTTTTTATCACCAATTTCTGTTTTGATTTATTCTGGCTTGTTAATTTTCCTAGCTTCTGCTTTCCCTTTTATTCACAGGAGGATGAGTAAATCCTTGTATTCAAGAGTTTGCTAAAGCACAATGTAAAATCCAATTAAATGTGGTTCAATGAACAACACTATGTAAATGAATTTTACTGTTTAATCATTTATTGAGAGGAAATTTACAGGGCTTTCAATTAGTTGCTCATCAAAATCTTTTTTATAACATAATTTTTTATTGATTCTCTGGAAATTTCACATCATGTACCCCAATCCTGCTCACCTCCCAGGCCCTCCATATCTGCTCCTCACCCATGCAGTGAAACATCTCCCAAAATTAATTAAAAATGAAACAAAACAAATAAAAACCCCACCTCACTTCGCTCCTCTGTCTTTCACATCTCTCCAACACCTTTTCATTTTTCCTAGTGGCACTGGGAGCTTAAGTGTGTCAGTCCCACCTGAAAATGTTGTTGTCATGAATCATTGGTCTGGTTCAAGGCCTTTAACGTCTGGCACAACAGCATCACTAGACCCTCACCAAAACTCCTCTCAGATATCTTGCTGTTGCCCTGAGTCATGGAGATCCTGCAGCTATGGTTCCACGGGACCAGTCCCTTCATGCGCTCCAGCAGGTCATAGATGGGGTAGATGTTAGAGTGGGCCAACCCAAGGCCCAGAATGTGGGTCTGGGTAGTAGCTGAGTTGGTCCGTTCAGGCTACTGGAACTGTCCTCCTCAGGTGAGGTGCAGAGACAGCTCTCCTAGGCTCATGCTATCAGGGCCAACTCGCCCATGCCTGTAGTAAAAGGTGGGGTCATCTCTCCTGAATGAAGGGGGCCAGTTCTCCCATGAGGGCCATGGCCAGCTCTCCTGCTGCAGTGTCCAGCAAGAGGCAAGGCCAGCCATCTCAGGACCAGTGAAGGGTGGGGCTGGCTCAGCACAGCCCTTGGATTTCAACGTGCATAGTTCCTATGACTTCCTGTGATAACACGGGCCATGGACATTATCATAGACCTCAACTGCCACAGGCACAGAGACCCAGACGTGGCTGTCAGCAGCAGCTCATGCCTGGATGTCACTATGGCCTCAGGTAGCAGCACAGGCCCCTCAGATCAGTGGCTCACCAAAACCTTAAAAACCTCTTCTCCAAATGAATGTATCCAAGCCTTCTCTGCCACACTGTGTCACCCCCACAGCTTCACTTTGCAAGGCTCTTGTGTCTTTTCAGGCTTCCAATATTATTAGCATAGACTAAGGCCCTGGTGTGTTTGTAGTGAGGACCTCAAGGTCCCCCCACCCTTGATGGTAGCTCTGCGTCCCATTCCATTTGAATCCCCTTGAATGAATGAGTTCATCGGGCCATCATTTGGACTTCCTGGAGGGATTTCTTCCCTCCACTGTAGTATGGACTTTTTTCATTTTCTCCCTTTGTCCTTCTCTTTACTTTTATTTTCTCCATCCCCAGCTTCATCCATTGAAATATCTCTTCCTGCTTCCCTGACATTCAGCATCACTTACTCCACCCACCTGGTTCAGGAAATCATCATCAAGCATGTCCGTCAGTTAAGGACGGAGGGAGGAAGGAACCTAGGACAACGACCACCATGTTAGACTCTGTCACTGCTTCGAGCAAATACCCAAAGGAGACAGTTCAAAGGGAAAGACTTTACTTAGCTTCATGGTTTCAGAGCTTTTGGCTTACCTTGGAGAGAGAACATTGGCAGCTCAGAGCAGCCCAGAGCAGCCCAGCTGACTTCATGGTGGCCGGAATGAAGAGAGAGAGAGTGCTTGTACTGTGGCTGTTCTGTTTCCACATCCTGGCCCCCAACTTATGGAATGGTACTTCCCACATCAGGTTCCATGCAGCCTTTGAAATAATCTTCTCTAGAAAGGCTCTTAAAGATCACCAGAGTATGTTCTGATAATCTTCTAGGCACTTCTTAATACAGGCAGTTAGCATAAAGTTCAGGTGTCACATACATTAATATATTTTTATTTGCCATTTCCTCAAGTCCTCTTGGTACCACTGTACCCATGGTTGTTCTCTACATCTTTATGAATTCATCTCCTATTGAAGCCTCATTACTTTTCTTCTTTGTTGTCAAGGAAGATGAATCAGTGATGGCTGAATTGAGTTTTCAACTTGATTGAACTAATAAAGCATCACTCAAGTCTGTCTCTGGTAAGGGAAGAAATTTCCCAAGGATTGACATGTAGGGTAGAGTATTGGTGAAATTATTAAGGCGACTTAATGTAGTTAAAAGGGATATTTATTTAGTGGCATAACTTACAAATGAAGGGATAGGTAGGTCGCAGGGTCTGAGAAAGACACAGAACAGTCCAGTGGTATTCTCTGGAGAACTCTGCTCGGTCTACCTCCAGGGTCCAGGGTCCAGGAAAACAAGAGAAGGCGGCGCATCTGGATCTCAGGTCTTCAGGGCCCTCTCTTGGCCCCACCTTGTAGGCGTGATAGTTACCGAAGCCTCAATGGGGGTTGGAACTTCCAGACCAAAGCTGGAATGACTACGCACTACAGTAGAGACCAGACCCATCCTGAATAGGAGAGAGACTCTAAAATGAACAAGTTGCCTTGATGCCTAAGGGATAAAAGAGAAGGCAGTGTGAGTCAGCAAGCCTCTATGCTCTGAGTGACTGTGGCTATTCCTGCTGCTCCATCCTGACATGAGACTCCAGCTTCTTTGGCCCTTCAACCCATATGCAGTCCCAGTGACTCTCCACAGAGCCTCCAAGCTTTCAGTGTCAGATCAGGACAAGTGTGGCGTCCCATTTCCTGGGTTGGAAACCTGGTTCTCTGCCTTGAAACCACTGAAATGGCCCTTGCTGGAATGCTCTGTCCTATTTTATAAGCAAATCAGTGTGGCTGCATTTGATAGCTGTATCAGAGTTCCCTAGAGGAACAGACTGATAGAATGAAAAGACCACATACACACATCAATGGGATTTATTAGAGTGGCTTATAGGTTGTGGTCCAGATAGTCCAATAATGGCTGTCTCCCAATGGAAAGTCCAAGAACCCAATAGTTGTTCAGTCCACAATGGGGTCCTCATATGTGTTGGAATCCTGAAGAAGTCAGCTCTATTACCAATGAAGAAATGTCTCAGCAGCAGGATATATGAACTTGCCAGTGAGGATGAGGGCAAACAGGCAAAAGGCAGAAGCTTCCTTCTCCAATGTACTTTATGTAGGCTACCATCAGAGGGTGTGGCCCAGACTTAAGGTGGGTCTTCATACCTCTAATGACCCAAGTAAGTAAAAATTCCTCACAGCTATGCCCAGCTGTTCCCTGTCTACCTCTTTGTCTGAACCAACATTTTGTGACTAGTAGATTAAAACCACTTAGAGTCTATTAACTTAGCAGAACATGGACTTCCATCATCCCAAAAGCTCAGATAGCATGTTTGTACCTATTAAAAAGCTTTCCCCATCTTGCTGAAACCGCCTTTCTGATGTATGTATCAATGTATTTTAAATTGCCTTGATATGTGACTTTCTTTGTTCTTTTTTTTTTTTAAAAAAAAAACTTTCTTTGTTCTTAAAACTATAAAAACTTCATGAAACTGCTTCCATGTTGGAACACAGAATTTGGTGTAGCCCAAGTCTGTGTTTCTGGGCCATAGTTACTCAAAATGGCTCCAGAATAAGCTTTCTCTTATTTCCTTAAAATGACAGCTATAGTCTTAGCACTGATATACCAGTCCCTCATGGCAAGTATTAATACTTATCTAAACCGTGTTTACAGCTCCCAGTAGTGCCTAGCAGAAATGCCTGGCTGCTCTGAAGGTTAAGGCCAGAGGATGGCTGGAGCACAGGTGGGAGTTTGTACAACACAGTTCTATATACCTCCTTCCACTCTTTCTCTCAGAGAAGAATTGGATTTATCCTCATCAGATAATCTGAAAAAGGAACAAGCATTTGGGGTAGGACTCAAAGGAGAAAAGACTAAGGAAAGAAGGTGCCTTCTCGATGAATCCATCTTGCCTCCATCAGAACACACAGGTGGTCAAGGGGCCATAACGCTAATTTGTGATCCAGTTACTTTGGTTACAAAAACACTTGGGCTTAGAAGATGTTTCCTAGGAGCAAATAAGAAGTCTCAAGTATACCAAACATTTTCCTTATTACATGAAGTTGGTTTCATGAGTCAGGAGCTTTGGAGCCATCTTCACCTAGAACATTGTTAAAAAACACAGCCTCAGACACCATCTGCATTTCATCCCAATTCCCTGAGTGTGCATGGTCAAGTTCAGAACACACATTTCACTTTGCTTCTGAAGACCATAGGATAGATTATTTTTCCCAGTGTATAAGTGACCACTAGGTGCTTTCTCTTGGCAAATCAATGTGACTGCATATTTCTTCTGCTTCTACACTGTACCACAGGGTGGTTAGTGTAGGAATTAGGACTTTTGCTATTAATATCCACTGTTCCACATCATTATGTTAGGGATTGGTGCAAAATTTAATACATAGCATGTCTATTTATTTGACTTGTTGATGACCGACTGACTTTTAGATGACCAAAATTAAGTAGGTCTATTCGTTAACTTTCAGATTATTGTGACAAATAAGCAAATTAAGGGGGAAAGGCTGGCTTGGATTCACAGTTTCATTCTATCTTATAAAGGTAGGAATGTGATTGGTGATGCGGTTGGAATGTGCAGAGTAGCTTGTTCACATCTATACACATCATAAAGTAGAGTCCAGGGGCTGGGCTACAGCCTTCTAGGCATAGTCTAGTAGGCTTTGTCTACCAGTTAGACCCCAAATCCCAAAGATTCCACAACCTCCTAGGACAGTGCCAACAGCTGCAGACCACATGACCAGACACATGAGTCTTTGAAGAATTTTTTTTATACTGAATGCCTAAAAATGGGTAAAAATGTCTTCAGCATAAATGTATGGAACTCTTTGTTCTGGTGCATTTGTCCACTGTTCATTGCTACAATTAAATGCCTGAGACTGAGTGGTGTTTTGTAACAAAAAGCATCTTATTTAACTCACTATCCTGGAGGCCCAAGGACTGACAGTTGGAAATGGTGTTCTTTCTATAAATTCTCCAGATGAAGTAGGGTATGACATTACAAGGGTCAGGGTGTGTGTGTGTGTGTGTGTGTGTGTGTGTGTGTGTGTGTGTGTGTGTGTGTGTGTGTCTGTGTCTCTCTGTGTATTCTGTGATCTTTCTCCCTCAAGCTATCTCTAGTCAGTCATGGAGGTTTCGCCCTAATGGTTTTATGGAATTGTAACCATCTCAGAAGGCCCCACTTCTACATGCTATAGTCAGATTTGCTCCACCTCCTGACTACTTCTTGATCAGTGTGAACTTGAACATGAGATTCAGAGGGGACAAATTACAGCTTTGTTTTTAGAGACTTACCATTTCTCATAATTATAATTAAAGAAACAGTGTTTTTTCCTCCATTCCATAGCCTTTATGCAGGTGCTCAGATTGGTGTTCAAGAGATATTGTCAGAGTTTATTCTTCTGAAGATATTCCGATAGAGGCAATAGTAATCTGGATCATGGAATTTAGAGCTAGGAGTTAAATTGTGTTAATGAGGTAGGAAGTCTTTTGGCGAGCATTAGTCATTTAAAAAACTGAAGTATCTAAAAACAAAAACATCAACGAGCATAGTCATGTAAACTTTTAACTTTAAATACACATTGCTACATATTTGCTATGATTTGAACTTCAAATATCCTCCAAAACTCTGGTCATGTGTGAAAGGTTTGGTCCTTGTGTTGTAATTGTTGGGAGATATTAGAACCTTTCTGAAATGGGAGCTAGGGGAAGGTCTTAGGCCACTGAGAGTGTGACTTAGAAGGGATAGTGAGAGCTCAACCCCTTCTTACTCTGTAGTTAATTTCTTGGCACGAGGTAATTAGATTTGTTTTATAATATATCCCCACCATAATGAGCTGCCTTGTCCCAAAGTCAAGGGGGCAATTCTTCATGGGCTGCAACCTTCAAAATGAGCCCAAACAACCCTTTATCTTTACCTGTTAATTATCTTAGGTATCTATTAGACTCCAACAGTTTGAGTGATGTAAAGCTGGCAAGCACTCCATTTGTACATATACCATGCTCCTAATTAAACCCCTAGAGGGAATTAGCAAATGCAGTTGACTGTAGCAAATTAGTTGTGTTGGTGGTGGTCCAGCAGGAGACACAGCCCAGAACTGCTGCCAGCACCCTGCAGGACTTCCCTTAGCCTTTATGGACCTCCAGTCAGTTAAAGTTGCTTCTTCACTTGACCACAAAAAGGAATTTCAGGATAAGTTAACATGAAGCAGATTTGGAGTTTATTAAGAATAAAGTTTAGCATAGATTTAAGCATGGGGTGATTAATAAAGAGGCTCTCAGGAAAAGAACAGAACACCCTCAAGAGCATGGTTTTGGGCTTCTCAATGGGCAGTTATACTTAAGTGTATTAACAGTGGTTATTTATGGACTTTGGTAATGTAGTCTGTGGAGACCAGCTTCAAAGGCTACAAAACAGAGTTCAAGGAAAAGGTCCACAGCATAGTGAAACTTCTGACTTTTTATCTGAGGGTCTTTAGAAATAAGTTTCTATTTATGTTGAGGGAAAAGGACTCATGCACAATCCGAGGGTCATTCTCCTTAATTCTTCTTTACAGCTCTAATTCTTCCTAGTTTTAATTATTTCTAAGTTCTAATTATTTATTGTTCTCCTCTGTTCTACAGAGCTATATACATATTTTGCAGGAGGCCGGCCTGCCTGCCTTTCTTTCTCTCTTTCTTTCTCTCTTTCTTTCTTTCTCTCTTTCTTTCTCTCTTTCTTTCTTTCTTTCTTTCTTTCTTTCTTTCTTTCTTTCTTTCTTTCTTTCTTTCTGTCTTTCTTTCTCCTTCCTTTCTTCTTTTCTCTCTTTTTAACAAAAAGAGTTACAAAGCTAGTTTTGAAAGTCTCAACCTGCTTTGTCTGAGTGGAGCACAAGAATGTCTGAGGATCTGGGAATCGGTGGATGGATCATCATTCAATCAAATTTGGAAGATAAGATTTCCTTACTCAGGACATCAGACCATATCAGCTATATATTACGTAACAGATTTTTGTACCCAATGTTAAGATTATTGTCCAAAGTATCAAGATATAGTCTACCATGTGATCACTGAAAAGTAGAGTGCTAGTAAAAGCCACTACATCATAAGGCAAGACACTAACATTGATTTGAGTATGCAGCTCTTGGAGAACAGAGGACATGGATGGTTCTGGAGCTGTCAGGTATATGTACCCAGCTCTTAATAATGTCACAGTTTCCCCCTTATTCTGCTGTCAGTAATATCAAGGTACTTTGGTCTTCTAGTACAACTGTACTTAGCTTAGTGTTTGAATTTAGGTATGAGACTCCTTGAGCTACAAATATACATATTGCTTATTGTGTATTGGGAATATGCCAAGCATAAAAGAATATTCTAAGGAAGAACTCAAGGGTGGAATGGACAAAAAGAAACACAGTATGAGTATTAGATATATACCATGCAGGTAGTGTTTAAAAGGAAAATAATGAGGCAAACAAAAACAAAGATCAAGGATACTAGTGGTAAATTTATTGAATGAGGCTCCTGAGGTTCTACAAATATTACAGGTAATTGACTCTGCTGTTGGTTGCCCACCAGAACCAGACAGTAAGACTCCGTTGTTGAAGACACCACATACCCAGGTTCCAGAACACAGAGAGGTCAAACTGGAACTGAGCTGGAATTTTTATTCTTTCTGATTTGTGGGGGCATCTACCCACCAACCCCACAGTTCCCCAGAGTTTTCTTGAGTGAGAGCAGTAGGAAATATTAAATAGAATGATTTAGATTGTGGAGATAAACAGATAGAAAATACAGGAGAGCCTCAAGAGGGCCTGGAACCTTTTCCAACGAGCCCTAACTGTCTCTGCCCTAAGGTATTTATAGAAACACCAAGGGGTGGAGCGAAAGAACCCCCCCCCCAGGCACAGCCAAGTGTGGACCATCTCAGACAGCTGCACTCAGGCCCATGGTCCTAATCATCCTCTATGCAGACCTGCTAAGTAAAGCCACTAGGAACCTGAAAATGGGCTCCCACACTGATTAGCCCCCATATTGGCAGAAAGTGCTGTATAAGATGACTATCAGCACTAGTATGACTCAGCTGTGGTCCCTGCATGCTACACTGGGCAATAGTGACAAACCTTATAGGGTAATAAACCACTTTCTAATTGGAAGCAAGGCTGATGCAAAGGAGATATTTCATGTCTGGTGCTAAAAAACCTGATCAAAATTCCATAGCTAAGAGGTCATAGGCCCCACTTTGGAAGCCCTTGCTGCAAAATGGGCATGATATGTTTGTCAACTTGCCTTCTAAATAATTAGCTTTATGCTCATAGATGAGGGCTGCTGCCAATTTTGGTTAGAGAAGTTTCTTATTGCAGTGGACAGTGACAGCTAAAGAGATTCATAACTTGTCAAAGTGCTGAGAATAAGTGATTGCTGAAAACTTAGCCATGAATGAGGCATCTTTGTCACTCTCTGCAAGGTTCAGGGGACATCATGGAAGAGGAGACAGAATGAATGTAAAAGCCAGATGAAGGGGTAGAACGTTGTCAAGTCTCCAGGTCAAGCGGCTCAGGCAGGTGGCTGAGAGCTGTGACATAGATTGCTATCAGGAGCCCAGGAGCTTCAACACGTAGACATGCAGGCAAGCCTCAGCACCAAGGATTACTAATAGATGCAATCTCAGTTTCTAGCTCCAACTAAGAGCTGTAACCTCTTGGGCTCAACGTCCTAAGATCCCATGCTTGGACCTCAACTGTAACACTAGAGGGCACAATGTGCTTCCAAGACCAGCACTTGAAGAGTCTCAGTTTACACCCCTGCACAGCCAGATGATTAACCATTTCAATCTCCACATCCTTACTTGCTCTCATTAGAAAACAAACAAGCATCTAAATAAACGATAGTAATAATAAAAATGAGTTAAAACAAACAACCTTGAATAGGACAAAACAAACGAACAAACAAACAGGAAACAAAGCCAACACAAACACACACAGAGAGATGCAGAGACACACACATTGGCATGCACAGAAGTCCCCTAAAAACACAAAATATGGAACATAATGTATAAGCAAACACCTGTATGGTAAGAAAGGAAAGAAAGATAAAAGAAAATAAAATGCCTAAACAAAGCATTATGAGACAAGGAACTTCTAAAAATACCATTGAATTTGTGTGTTGGCTATAGTAGGCATGGAGCCTGGTTTGTGTAGTTAGACTCTACAAAATCCAGTGAGACTCCCTTGGAGAAAACTAATTTTTAATTTGTGAGTGGTTATCAATTGGAGATAACTTCTGAGTTAGGGATGTGGGCTTATGTCTATTATTGCTCTCAGTGCTGGGATCTCATCTGGTGCAGAGCCATACAGGCTCTGTGCATGCTGCCACAGTCTCTGTGAGTTTATGTGTGTATTAGTCCTGATGTGTTTAGAAGGCCCTGTTCACTTGGTGTTCTCCATCCCCCATGGTGCTTACAGTTTTTCTACATCATCTCCCGCAGGGTTTTCTGAACTGCTAGTGGAGGGGAATGACTGAGATATCCCATTTATTCCAAGGTATCTTAGTTTCTGTACCTTGTCCAGCTGTGTGTCTCTGTTTCTGTCTACTAAAGGAGGAAACATCCCCGATGATGGCTGAGCAATACACTGATCTATGAATATAGCAGATTGTTATTAGGGGTTGTTTGTTGTTACATTCTGTTTAGCAGAACAGGAGTATTTACTTTTCTCCCAGGTCCCTCACTTATCTAGTTTCAAGTTCTTGTTCACAAAGCAGTGTTGGATGTGGATTCTATCCCATGGAGTGAGCCTTAATCAAATAAGATATTGGTTTGTTAGTCCGACAAGCTTTGTGCCACATTAGTGCACTAGCACATCTTTCAGACAGGTCACCATTATAGATTAAAGTTTGTATCTGGATTGCTGTTTACCTTTCTCCTTTGGTTGCATGCAGAGTATCTTCTAAAACCATGAAAACAAGTCAGTAGGAATGAAGGCCCTAGTAGGTGTCTTAGTTTGAAAGAAAATGATTCTCATAGGCCCATAGGGAGTGGCACTATTAGGAGGTGCGGCCTTGGAGTAGGTGTGGCTTTGTTGGAGGAGGTGAGTCACTTGAGGGTGGGCTTTGAGGTCTCAGAAGCTCAAGCAAGTTCCCTTCCTGCTGCCTGCCAATCCGGATGTAGAACTCCCAGCGCCTTCTGCAGCACCTTGTCTGCCTGCATGCCACCACATTTCTCATCATGATGATACTGGACTAAACCTTTGAAACTGTAAGCCAGTCTCAGTAAAATGTTTTCCTTTATAAGAGTTGCCATGGTCATAGTGTCTCTTCACAGTAATACAAACCCTAGCTAAGACAGTAGACATTGGTTCAACGTCTCCATCAGTGTGTAGCTGGAGTTATCTCCAGACCCACCCGGGCCCACAACCACTCAGACCCAAATAAACACACAGACACTTATATTATTTAAACTGTTTGGCCTAATGGCTCAGGCTTCTTGCCATCCAGTTCTTATATCTTAAATTAACCCATTTCTATCAATCTATAAGTTGCCACGTGGCTTGTGGCTTACCGGTACTTTCACATCTTGCTTCCTCTGTCTCTGGCTGGTGACTCCTGACTCAGCCTTCCTGTTCCCAGAATTCTCCTCTTTGCTTATCCCGCCTATACTATACTTCCTGCCTGGCTACTGGCCAATTAGCATTTTACTTATCAGTCAATCAGAGCAACACATTCACAGCATCCCCAGCATCAATGAGTTGTGTAGGTATTGTCTTCAGCAATAGGGCCTTACGGAAACCTATAGTCTAGGCAATAGTCTGGGTTGTTTGGGGGTGCCCATGTGGCCCTTTTGGACAACCAATTGATTAGATGTAATCCATTCCCAGAACTGGAGGCTTGATTTGTTGACAAGAGACATCTAGTTGGGACTCAGTCTCCTCTACTATTTGGTGATTCAGTTTAGATCACCTTCATATATGTATGTATTTTAGGAAGCTTCCACTGTATTAGGTTTCCATATAAGGCCACAATGGCCCTTAGTTTTAGTTGTCACTTCCTGAATTCCCTCCATAGGCCCCTTTTACCTACCCCTCCCCATTTGATCTTCCCATTCCAGTCCCCTCTCCCCGTCTATGCATAGCTGTTTCTCTTTCCTAGAGTGAGCCAATCCACTCTCCAGTCACTTACTCTATACCTATTCCCTGTGGTTGTATGGATTGTAGCCTAGTTATCAATGGCTTAATGGCTAATATCTATACATAAAAACTAACACATACCATGTTTGTCTTTTGGGTTTGGGTTACTTCACTCAGGGTGACTTTTTTCTGGATCCATCCATTTATATGCAAATTTCATTTTTAACAGCTGAGTAATATTCCATTGTGTGAATGCATCACATTTTCTTTATCCATTCATCTGTTGATGGATATCTAGTCAGTTTCAAATTGTAGGTTATTATGAGTAGATCAGTAATGAATATGGTTGGGCAAGTGTTTCTATAATAGGAAGTTGAGTCCTTTGGGTATATGCCCAAGAGTAGTATAGCTGGATCTTAAAGTATGTAGATTCCCAGCTTACTGACCACCCACTATAGTGATTTCCATATTTGTTGTATAAGTTTACATTCTCATCAGCAATGGATGAGTGTCCCCTTTACTCTACATCCTTGCCAGGATGAGCTGTCATTTGTTTTATTGATCTTGGCCATTGTGATTGTGTAAGATGGAATCTCAAAGTAGTTTTGGTTTATATTTCCCTGATGAGTAAGGATGTGGAACAGTTCTCTAAGTGCTCTCAGCCACTTGAGTGTCTTCTTTTGAGAATACTGTGTTTGTATTTGTAACCCATTTTTAAAATGAGTTGTTTGTTTTCTTTATGTTAGGTTTTTTTTTGAGTTCTTTAAATATTTTAGGTATTAACCCTCTATTGAGCTTGCAATTGGTAGAAATCTCTTTCCATTCAGTAGCCTGTTGCTTTGTCCAAATTATGGTATCTTTTTCTGTACAGAAGCTTTTCAGTTTTATAAGGTCCCATTTGTAAATTGTTAACCAAAATGCCATAACAGTGTTCTGTTCAGAAAGTCCTTTCTTGTGCCAATGAGTTGAAGACTGTTCCTCACTTTCTCTTCTATTAGATTCAGTATATCTGTCCTTATATTGAGTTCTTTGATCCATTGGGAGTAGAGTTTTGTGCAGAGTTATTAGTACAGATCTATTTGAACTCTTCTACATGTAACCAACCATTTGACCATACCATTTGTTGAAGATGTTATCTTTATTCCAGTGTGTATTTCTGACTTCTTTATCAAAAATCAGGTGTCCTTAGATGTGTGGATTTATGTCTGGGTCTTCAATTTCATTTCATTGATCAATGTGTCTGTTTTTATGTGAATACTATGCTGTTTTTATTTCTATAGTTCTGCAGGAGTAGAATTTTCTTTTCATCAAAAGAAATGAAAGTGAAACCATGTGCAAGAGGCATGCGATTTTATAGCACTGAATAGGGGGACAGAAGAGCCTATCTGCAGATCAGTTCCCTTGCAGTCAAAAGTGGTAGGGACCAGTGGGCTTGGTATGTGGATCTCCTTATTAGAAGCTCCCATAGGTGTTATCAGTCAGCTTTCCTGTCCAGAGCTGCTCAGTCCAGTTAGAACTCATTCCAGTCTCAGTTATATAATTAGTCCTTTATAACAGTTTTTGTTGCCCCTAATTTTATAATTAACTTAAATTCCTACATTGTAACTGATTGCTTTTACAAAAGGAGAGAGGGATTTTAAAAAAAAAAGAAGCAAAAGCCTCCAAATCACCCCCAAACACATTCACACACGAACATACATTAAATTAGGCATGTGGGAAATAGTAGTTTTACAATAATGTTTAAAAAGTGTCCATTTTGAAATGGCCACAGATTTTGTTACTCAGTGTTTCTAGGGACTAGTTTTTCTCCTTCTGGTCTAAAACACAGAATAGCCATGAAAACAATTATGTAGAAAAACATGATATAATCATATTAACTGAGAAAAACGAACACTGGGAAAATCAAGTGGGAAGCTTCCATCCTTACTTCTTTGAGATGTGTGAAAGCCAGGTAAAAACAGAAAGATTGAAAGATGAAGCATGTGTACAGACACAGGCATGTGTGCAGAGGTAGGTGTGTATGAAGACATAGGTATATATGCAGACATAGGAATGTGTTCAGAAGTAGGCATGTATGCAGACATAGGCGTGTGTGCAGACGTAAGCATATATGCAGACGTAGGCATGTGTACAGATGTAGGCATGTATGCAGAGAAAGGCAATGTTGTTTTCTATCTTTAAGCAGTAATCATGAGAGTAGGGCATCTTTACTTGGGGAAATTGCTTCCTTTATGTCATTTCAGGCCAACCAAAGGTTTTGACTTTCTAGTTGGCAACGAGGGCAAACTATATTCCCTGTGCATGCCTGTGTACCTCAAAGTAAAGAGAGAGAGAGTAAAGGGAGAGGAGGAGAATGAGACAGAGGTATAGTTCAAACCTGGGAGACATAGGTATAGTTCAAACCTGGGATGCTCAGTGTAGTCAGACATCACGGTTGCCTGTCACATATTTAAACTTGAGACACTAGCTCTGCTTGGCCTGTTCAGTGTAGACATGTGCTGAATGTTAGATGCCCAAAGTGCAGGTGGCTACTTTCTATCCAGGAATTCCTGGAGACCTTTGCAGTGTATGCCTTATGGCGTCTCTTTATAAGAACCCAATGACGCAGATGTATATAACAGTTAGGAAAGGGGACCCCATGAAGTCCAAATTCATCTAATTTGAATTTTAAGGAAGCCTCTTCCTGAAATCTCATTTACTAAGAATTCAGAAATAAGCTGGATGTGGTAGTTCATGGTTTTAATCTCAGAACTCAGAGGCAGAAGCAGGGGGATCAATGAATTCAAAGCCAACCTGATCTACAAAGTGAGTTCCAGGATAGCCAGGGCTACACAGAGAAACCTTGTCCTGAAATAACAACAACAAAATCCAGAAATAAAAAAAATGGAACCAGAGTCTTGCAAAGAGAAAGCTTGAGGCTATTAAGACAAATCGGTAGGGCAGAGTAAGGAAGCAGCTGGGAGAGATCCCTGGGCCTGAGGAGGTTAATCTGATAGAAAGCCAAGCAGGAAAATCAGGGAGAGCATTTAAGATTTCAGGATCAAGAAAGAGTAAAGAAGCAGCCATTCTGGATGTGTTTTGGATCCACCTCATACAGCTGCATGAGGTTTGCCTCCTGGGCACCATCCCATTTGGTGGTGCTATAATTTCCAAGACTTCTGGGTCTCCATTTTGAAACATTTTCCTTTAATATCACACAGATGTTCCCTACTCCTTTGACTAAATTTATAGTTGATGTAACTATACAGATGGCCTTTATTTTCTACCTTCATTTCAAGGTAAGTATTGGATTAATTACTTTTTTGTTGTTATGATAAGTCACCTTGACCAAGGCAGCTTGTAAAAGAATGACTTTGTTTGGGGCTTATGGTTCCAGAGGGTTAGAATCCATGACCATTATGGCAAGGAGAATGGCAGTAGGTAGGCAATGGGCTGGAGCAGTAGCTGAGAGTTCACATATTGGACTGTAAGTAGGAAAGAGGGAGAGACAGTTGGAATGGCATGAGTCTTTTAAAACTTCAAAGCCCACCCCTGGTGACACACCTCCTCCAAGAAGGCCATACCTTCTAATCCTTCTCAAAGAGTTCTACTAGCTGGGGGACCAAGTATTCAAACATAAGAGCCTGTGCAGGCCATTCTCCTTCCAACAAGCACACTGTTTCTAGTTCCTTAAAAATCTCTCTAGGATTTTTATTATCACATTTAATCTCTGTATTGTTGGACAAAATTGAGATTGTCATAGTGTACTTACTATGTATAGCTAAGTTCATAGTGTTACTATAAAATAAGGTGCTTTAAGGATCACTACCCCAAATAGCACATTGATTTCTTTAATTCAAACACATTAGGTTCCCACCCCCGTGTTATTGCTTAAGGCTTTGTGTGAGTTAGGTTTCCTATGATTAAAGAAGTGGCTGTTCTCTCTGTATAGATCCAAAGCAGTCATTTGTGTGGTGTGGATTTTGCTGGTTTTGATGAATAAAGACCTTCCTTACTATAAGTGAGGGCACAGTGAAACCACAGAACTGGACCACTCCATGTACCAGAGAAAGAAAAGGATTACTGTAAATATGGAACTGCAGCATGGCTATCTATTGTGTTGTAGAGAGAGAATAGCCAGAGGTATTTGGAGAGTCAAAAGCTGTCATGGTCACCTCTTGGCAGACAGATAGAGGAGCAAAATGGGGAAAAGCTTTGCTAGTTTTAAAGAGAACAGGTAGTTCCAAGGTTGGAGGAGGAAGCTATAGGCTGAAACAGCCTGGAGCTAGCATAGTGGAGGAGATGAGAAGAGCTTGGACACTAGTGTGGGGGCTTTGATATGTGTTACAGGTCCTCATTAATAGGTACCTTAGGAGACTGGAGGTTAGTGTGGAGCTTTTCTGGGTAACCAGATGCCCAATGTGCATGAAGCAGGAAGAGACAAGGGAGGTAGCTCTTCAGCAGACAGAAATGAATTTCACAGGTTCCTGAGGAATGTTGAGTGTAGGCTTTTTTCTCTTTACCAGCAATCCTGTGTCAACCTGAGCTGAGCCCAGACTGTCATCTTGAGAAATAATCAATGGTACTGACTCTTGGAGTTTGGGATCTAGCACATACTATTTCTGTCACAGACAAGTTTCTGTTGGTTGTAGTAAATGCTCAGTCCACTCAAAATAGCATCTCTAGGGGAAAAGCTCACTGCATTCAGACTGGTAAAAATAAATAGTTTGTACACAGGAACAAATATGACTCATTAATACTTTAATTTACTTAGCCATTTTTTCTACTTTTGACATTAATTCTGTTGACACAAAAACCACAACTCCCATCGTAAAGAGAACATGAAACAGTTTATTCTGGATGCATTTTGAGTGACCATGGCCCAGGAATACAGATTTAGGTCACCCTAAATTCCATGTTCCAATGTGAAAGCAGTTTCATGAAGTATTATACTTTTGTAGAACAAAGAAAGTCATAAATAAAGACAAATTTAAAAATACACTGGCGTACACGCTGACTGGTAGAAAGAAGTAAGGTGGGGGAAGCTTTCCATTGGTCCAAGATCCCATTTCAAGCTTTCAGGTTGGTGGAAGCTAGTGGTCTGCTAAGTTAATAGATTCTTAACAGTTTTTTTTGTTTTGTTTTTATCTATTAGTCACAAGATGTTAGTTCTGACACAGAGATAGGGAGGGAATGGATATTCTGGAGGGCTAGAACTAGCTTAAGATATAGTCATTAGTCTCTGGACCTGTAACCATGGTACCTTGGCTCTAACCAGTCAGTCAGTCTCTGAAAGATAGAGAGCTGTATATTTGGTAAATGTAAATAATGAGCTACATAAAAATCCCTATGAATCCTGTATTTAAAGACAATTCTGATGGTCACAATATAATGTATTTTATTGACTCAACAAATTCTTTCTAATGCTTACTCTGAGCATTTCTGTTCATTTCCTAGTTTATAAAAAGTTCATTCCCTCCATGTTACTTTACAGTGGGTTACTTTAACATTCTGAACATAATGAAAACATTATTTCTGATTTTTGTATTATTGTCCTAATGTTTAACCTGGACTTAGTTTAGTCTATTATTTTAATGGTATAATTTTTGGTCATTAGTGGGAACTAGAAAGCCAATTCAATTATTTTTTTCTAAAATAGCATTTTTAGCTATTGGAATAACAAAAATTAGAGGCGACTATTATAGACAGTTTTATTCTGACGAATTAGTCTTTTGGCACAGATACACCAGAGACATTTATTTGTAATTGAAGAAGCACCCTGAGGAGAAATACAGAATTCCTGTGAGCTGCAGACTCACAAGTGGAAAACCTCCAGGTCTGGAATCCATGACATCCTCAGTGTGGGTCCATCTGCTTAGACCTGGATTCCCAAGACGGTCCCCACAGAGAAACACATCTTTTCACCGCTCTTAGATGCATGAGTGTTGCAGGAGTATCTGAGTCTGGCTGGCAGGATACAGGATTTCTGTGGAATAACCCTTCTGTACATTGTGAATATGTATTACTCTCATTGATCAATGAAGAACTGACTGGCCACTAGCCAGGCAGGAAGTATAGGTGGGACAGCTGGGAGGAAGAAGGGCAGAGTCAGTGGAGTTCCCTGAGACATAGGGAGCAAGACATGCTGGAGGACAGGTGAAGCCATATACCACGTGGCAGAACACAGATTGATAAAAATGGGTTATTTAAGTTGTAAGAGATTGTAATAAGCCTGAGCTATCAGCTGAGCATTTATAATTAATATTAAGCCTCTGTGTCGGTTACTTGAGAGTTGCTGGTGGGACAGAAACTTCCATCTACATAAGCAGGTAAAGTGGGGGCCTTAGAGTGGTGAGTCAAGCTTTGTAGTGATCTGTTACGGGTCATTAACGTAGGACCCGCTTCTCCCAAATCCATATAATGTGAGTTTTTCTTAGCACGTTCATTGAAGCCTAGGTGAGGAAGGGCTTGCTGACTCCTCATTGCTGCTCCCCTTCACATTTCCTGTTTTGTTGTCTCAGGAGGTCAACCAGGGGCCATTGGACATAGAGACATTTCAGAGTAAAAGAGAACAAGACAGACAAACAGAGCCTGGGAAGAAGAGGTTTTGTTGTTTCATTTTTATAGAAAGAAATTTAGAAGCAACCATTAATTTGTGATTTTACATTAGTGAGATTTTTTTTTTTTTTTGGTTTTTCGAGACAGGGTTTCTCTGTGTAGCTTTGTGCCTTTTTCCTGGAACTCACTTGGTAGTCCAGGCTGGCCTCGAACTCACAGAGATCCGCCTGGCTCTGCCTCCCGAGTGCTGGGATTAAAGGCGTGCGCCACCACAGCCCGGCTAGTGAGATATTTTAATAGATGTCTCTCCACTTGATGTTTTCCCAGTAGGATTCTTGTTATCTTCTGAGAGGAATGTCTCACTCAGTGTTGATGAATATATCAGGGAAAATGGAACCAGCGAAATGGCTTGACAGGTAAAGGCTCTCACTGCCGTGCTTGATGATCCGGGTTGGGTTCCTGGAAGCCTATACAGTGAAAGGAGAGACTGGGTTCCCTCAGTTGTTCTATGATTTCCACACATACACCCACACATACCATAAATAAATAAAAACATAATAAAAAAGAAAAAATACCCTCAAACTTAACAAAACATTCTAAACAAAATCACATAGGAGAACATTCTCAAGCTATCTACAAGATACCAAGTAATTGCTTTGGAAAACATGCCTGGTGTTCTCAAAGGGAGGTCTGTGCTTAGGGTTAATGATACAAGAGGGGGGATGCACTACCTCATTTGACTCAGTGTGAGATGTTCTCTGCAATTATTACTTAGTAAAAAAAAAGACTGGCTTTAAAGGAGCCAGAAAAGATTCTCAAGAACATCAGTCTGCAAAAATTAGGCATAGCAATAACTGGATATACATCAAACCAATGGACCTCACTTGCGGGCTACACAGCCAGAGTGACAAACTTGTCCCTGAACTTGGTGACCAACAATTGCCCAATTTTTCTTATACCACTGTGCAGTGAATTCTATAAGCATGGACTTGAGACTAAATGAAGAGTGGCTCTTTAGTTTTTCAGTCTTAAGTGACAATGACTTCTGAAAATCTCTCTAGTGGTCCCAGTCATGATGGAAAGAATATAAGGACTATGCAATTTTTGAGGTTCATTGTTTGACTGGATTTGCTCCCTTCTATCCAGTCACCCATTGCCACTTTCCACACCTATTACGAATGAGGATATCTTAGCTTGTTCCCGCTTTCCCCTTCTTAGGGCTTTCAGTTTGCTCTCTTTTACAAGAATTACAGGTCACCTGCTGCCCTACCTCTAGTGCAGATTTTACCTGTGTTTTCTTACACGTTTATTCATTGCTGTGTGCTAGCTGCTCTGCCTTGCTGGAAACATGTTACTAATATAGAGCAGCTGAACACAAACTATTTTATTAAAAAAAAAAAACCTTGTAATAATCAGAGAAAATGTCAGGTCCAGAGGAAACTCCCAATTCCCCAAACTCCAAAAGGCAGTGCAAATATCCAGAAATGAGCTCAACTTGGACTGTAGGAAGATTTCTGGCAGCCAGATGAGTCTTGTGAAACTGTGAACTCGTGAAACTGGTTCTCATCTAACAAAAGGAACCATTTCCCCTACCTCTGGCCGAAGGGACATATGGCTCTCTGTGGGGCCTAGCAACTTATCAAAGCCCATGCTGGCCTCCAGGCTCCCTCAGTACCACAAGTACATGTTACACATTTCAAAGTCTATGCTAGCATCCTAGCCCTTCTCACCTCCTCCCTACTCTAAACTCCCTCCAGATCAGGGCTTCTCCCCTCCCACCCCCCCCCATGTAATCAGTCCCCTTTAACCCTACTATTCTCAATATGGCTCTCTTTCCCTCTCCCTTACTCCCTTTGCTCTGCTCCGGCTTCTCTCACTGTTTCCTCCACTCTCCATCCTCTGCTGTTTTCCCACAGATAGCCCTGGCTAGGTACAGTCTGAGGGCCGTGTTCAACCTGCTTTCTTTCTCTCTCTTCTCTGGACTTTACTGGATTCCTCAGGCTGTTCTCTCTCTCATCTACACTAAACACACCCTTTCTTTTAGCCACACCATGGAGTGGTCCTGCCATCAGCTTATACAGGGAACTATTTTAAGAATCTCACATATGAAATGTTAGTCTTTCTCTGTTTGGTTATACTCAATGGAATCTGTAGGGAATGTGACATTTTAAGGGATCAGAGCAATTTTCCCATAGGCTATTGTGCTTTCAGAGATCAGTTATTAAGGTGAAGTGTTGTTACCTGCTTTAACAAGATAGGGACTTTGCAAGTCAGAAGCAATCTCCTCTGGGAAAACTTTTAAAGGCAAGAGAAGGTGCTTAACAGTGAAAGTGCAGGTGATGAAAGCATACGTGAAGTGGAAGTATCGTAAGACAAAGGTAAAGATTCTACAGAAAAGAATTTATTCTTTAAACATAGAAGGATCTGCTCAACAGGAATGCTACAAAAAATGTACAAGAAAAAGTTTCCAGATTTAAAAGGAGCACCAGAGCCAAGAAGGAGAAAACAAACAAACAACACAAAAAACAAACCAAATTAAACAGAAAAATATGCTCCAGTATGCCCCTATTTCAGAATTCTAATAATAAGGAAATCAATACATGCCTCTTAGTAATAACCAGGATATTTATGAAGAAGCAAAAATCAATCAGAGTAACAACCAGTGACACATTAGCACTGGCAGTGCATGCCAAATGGCAGGAAGGCAGGTTCTCCACATTCTCATCTAAAAACGAGGCAATGTTGAGTGTGCCATTACCATAGCTATTTTCAAATAGCTTATTTTGCTCATTTTTCAAAAGTTACTTGGAAAAGACTTGTTAAAAACAAGAGTGAAATACAAGAAATACATTCACTGCTGGTAGAGTTGAAAACTGGTGCAACCACTCTGGAAATCAGTGTAGAGAATCCTCCAAAAGCTAGACATAAGTCTACCATAAGACAGAAGCAAGCACACATGGCAGGCAGCAGGTTGTTAAGGGCAATGACACAATCTTTCAGCTATTTCTCCAGGTCATCCTGTTTCAGGTTGCAAGTGAATAATAAACAAACAAATAAATAAATAAATGGCACAAACAGTGCTCTCAGTCAATCACTGATAAATTGATAAATCAATATCTAATAACTGGTCTTTTCTACCTTAGTTTATATCACCAGCCATACCACTCCTTGGCATACATGTATCCAAAGGACTTGGCATCCTACTGCAGATACATGCTTAGCCATGTTCATTGCTGCTCTATTCACGATAGCCAGGAATCAGAACAACCTAATGTCCTTCAACAGATGGGAGGATCTGATTGGATTTAAGGCCCACTGCATAATATGGAACCCATGCCTGACTCTGCTCATGTGGCTCTGACTACATAGGCCATGGACCTAGGGAAAAACCAAATCTTACTGTTCAATTAAAGTAACCTAGCAATAAAATAACTCCTAACAACATTCTGCTATACCCATAGATTAGGGCTTTGCTCAGCCATCATCAGAGAAGTTATCTTCTGCAGGATATGGGACCTAATACAGGGACCCACATTGGGACAATGTACAGAGAGTGAGAGACCTTGAAACATTCACTCCTAAATGGGATGTCTTCATCAACTCTCTCCTCTCGGAACTCAGGGAACTCTGTCAAAGAGGAAGCACAGGGATTAAAGGGCCAGTAGGGATGGAAGACCACAAGGAAGCAGTGCCTTGCAGACACAACAAACTGACACACACATATGAATTCACAGAGACTGTGGAAGCATGCATGGGCCTGCACAGGGGTGTGTCTTAATTAGGGCTCATATTGTTGCAATGAAACACCATAACCAAAAATAACTTGAGGATGAAACATTTCCATAGCACTGTTTATCATCAAAGGAAGTCAGGACAGGAACTCAAACAGGGCAGGAACCCAGAGGCAGAAACTGATGCAGAGGCCATGGAGGGGTATTGCATTGCTCCTCATGGCATGCCCAGCCTGCTTTTCTTATAGAACTGAGGATCATAAGCCTAGAGATGGCAGCCCCAACAAATGGGTTAAGCCCTCACCCATCAATCACTAATTAAGAAACTGCCTTACAGGCCTGCCTACAAACAGATCTTATGGCAGCATTTTCTTAATTGAGGTTCCCTCCTCTCAGATGAATTTAGCTTGTGTCAAGTTGACATAAAACCATCCAGTACACATTCCCAGTGCTGGGAGGGGAAGTAGACACTTGTCCCCATCCCTAGCCCAGAAGCTATCACCAATTGATAACCACTCACAAAGGAAAACTAGTTTTCTCCAACGAAGTCTCAATGGGATTATAAACCATACTTAAGGGTATGACTCATGACCAGCAATAGATGATAGACACAAAACAAACTCTCTGGCATGTTTTGAAATGTTTTGTCTCATAATGCTTTGAGATTTTTCTTTAATTTTACTTGTCTTTTGCTTATCTATTATAGTTTCCAATTTTATGAGTTTTTATGGTGTGTGTGTGTGTGTGTGTGTGTGTGTGTGTGTGTCTACATTTCTTATAATTTTTCTTTGGCTTTTGTTTTGTTTCTCTTTGCTTTGTTTTATTCTGGTTTGTCTTTTTTTATTGGCCTCTTTGTTTTCTAAAGAGAGAGAGAAAGAAGGCATAGAGTTGATGGGTGTTGAGGTGGGGAGGATCTGGGAGGAAATGACAAACTATGATCAGAATATGCACTATATGAAAAAGTTATTTTCAATAAAAATATTGCACATATACAAAATGGAATTCTATTCATCTATAAAAAATTAAATAACAAAATCTGTATACAATGAATGGAACTAGAAATGATTATATTGAGTGAGGTAACTCAGACCTAGAAAGACAAATGTCTCATGTTACCTCCAATCTAAAGTTCTTAGCTACAAATCTTCAAATGTGAGTATGTAATCGGAGTAACTACAGAACCTAGGAAAGTAAAAAGCAACCTTTGTGGGTTTTAGAGGTGGGGCACAATCAAGATAGAAATAGCATGGTGCAAGTAATTTGATTTGTGGAAAGAAGAGGGGGCCCTAATTATGGAGAGGGAGGGAAATAAATACAGAAGAAGGATAGAGTAGGGCAAAATAACAGTAAGGTTATCTGAAAAACTCAGAAGGAACCAACCATACTATTAACCATCTACATAAATTATCTATGATACACACAAATTGGTGTATAATATACATATATATTTTAAATGAAAATTTTCCATTTGGGCTGACAGTGCTCACTCTGATAACTAAAGACCATTTAACAAAAGCCTCAATCCAGGCATGAGAAGCCCACCACTGAGTTGTTGGTCAGGGTTGTCCAAGAGACTCTCAAAACATTACAGGGTATTGCTATTGCCCTTGGATGCTCCACAGAGGTGGAAGGTAAGTCCCTGTTGGTAAGGACTCCATGCACTTCCAAAACAGGGCCCAGAGGCCCCTGAGCTGAACTTGAGTTCAAAGCCTCCTCTTGAGGACTATCTTTAATGGAACCAGAAGGTATCATGCAAGCTTCCAAAGGAAGAAAGCAGCCAATAGTCCTACCCAGGTATAACACCTATGAGCCATATCAATTACCAGCATGGTTCAGTAACCCTACAGGTACAGTAGTGGCACACATACCTTGGCAGCAACCAACAGCTCTCTGATTGCACTTAAGACAAACTCAAAAAGAGGGTTATCTTGCCTGGTACTGAAAACCTACCTACAAATCAGTGCTAGTGAAATCATGATTAGTGGAAGAGAATCTACAACAACTAACTTATTAAACCAGCATAATCCATAACAACAGTCTATGAACATTTGTCCTTATACCCACAGGCAAATGTAGTCTTCACCCTTCATCACAGAATGTCTGATTGTAACACAGTAGAGACCACTACAGAAAACCACAACCAATCAATATGCAGAGTTGTGGAGCCTGTCCCAGTGGATACATCTAGAAAAAAAACTCCCACCCCTTAGGCTCAGGAAAAATTGTGGATGAGGTGGTGAAAAGACTGTAAGAGCCAGAGAGTCAGGGAATTTGCTATGATACTGTGTACCCTAGGAATAACAGAAGCTACACCCCCCCCCAAAAAAAATCTCACCAATATGGCCACTCAAATGGGAAATGAATAGGATGTCAATGAACATGCTATGTGTATAGGGAGAAGCCCACAAGGCCTCAACCCTACAGAAAGTACTATAGGCAACTGAGGAAAGCAGTGAGCAGAAGAGGTGGCCCTTCCTAGGAAAGAGCACACCAATTGGTTTTTCAGTGCCAAATGGTCAGCCCGAAAACATACATATAAGCAATATTGTATGGACTCAACAGGTGGTACCTGGGAATATATATATATATGTTTATACAAATACACATATGCTTGCAATAACAATTGATGAAAAGAGAGGCCATGGATTTGGAGGAGAGCAGGGAGGAGTGTATGGGAGGGTTTATAGGGAGAAAACAGAAGGGAGAATTACAGTCTCAAAAATAAACCAAGAAATAAACAAGAGTGCATGGTGATGTATTCATTGTGTAAAAGCTGTAGCAGCTTTTCTTAAAACCAAATAACACAGTCACTAAAAAGGTTAGAAATAGGTTTGGGATACTGATCTTAAATAAGTGAAAACTTATATTCATACCAGAATCTGTATGTTATTTTCAAAATGGATTTATTTGTAATAAAAATTGGAATATTTCCTGATCTCCTTCAGTGACTAGTGTTACACAAACTATGCACAGATGCACTGTGGGATACTACTCAGTAATGCAAAGAAACAATCTATTCAAAATTGCAATGACTTCTGTGAGTCTAAGGGATTTCCTGGATGTTGTCATTAATAATGACTCCACTTATATGATATTTTTATATGAGTTTTCTATATGTATTTTTTTACAACTGCATATGAATACTAGTCTCATTTCAAGTAATAAAGAGAAAGTGAAAAATAAACCTAAGAATATCTGTCACAGTAATGGTCACACTGCAAATAATTATTTTACTACAGGCATCATGATACAAATGCAGCCATCTTCAATGGCTGTGAGTATGTGAATTGAGCATCTCTCCACACAACAGGTAGCACCTAGGAAGGTGAGACAGGGGTTGAGCCATGAGCAGGGTGTCACATCTGAAACTCTGCTCTACAAGCTTCCTCTCCTTGCCCAGTTCGAGTCTCACTTCTCTTTTCTCCGATGTCTTACTTCATCTTGCTCTCTTCTCACTCAGCATATGTATCCCCTCAAAGCCAGCAGGTCAGCTTCCGTTTCCTCCCGTGAATTCAGGAAACATCCCTACTTCTGTAGCTC
This sequence comes from Peromyscus leucopus, assembly GCF_004664715.2. NCBI lineage: Eukaryota > Metazoa > Chordata > Mammalia > Rodentia > Cricetidae > Peromyscus > Peromyscus leucopus. The sequence continues at coordinate 84,338,026 of NC_051065.1, read as the reverse complement.
ATTTTCAGCTCCTAGTTTTCTGTGGTAGCCTGTTATTTCTCTTTGTGGTTCCGGGAAAATAGAGGATTTTCTCTGCAGAAGTCCAGGCCCTCTGGCCTCCTCTCATGCCTTCTGTTTTGTCCTCCAGGAAGCTTTCCTTCCTGTGACAGAGCATTTCTTCATCTCCTCCTACATCAACAGAGCATTAGCAAAAGTTCGTAAGTCACAAGATAATTATATCAAGGTGGTTGAGGCCAAGAAGAGGCAGGCAGCCCATATTTAAAAAAAAAAAAAATTGACTAGTATGGTTGTCTTTGCTGTGAATAGTTTAAACCAGCAGTTCTCAACCTGTGGGTCACAACCTCTCAGGGTTTACATATATGATATTTACATTATGATTCATAACAGTAGCAAAATTACAGTTATGAAATCGCAATGAATAATTTTATGGTAGGGGTTACCATGACATGGGGAACTGTCTTATAGGGTCACAGAATTAGGAAGAGAACCATTGGTATAAATTGTCATGATCTCCCAATGTCTGTTGTACAGGCTCACTTTGGGGATTTATAACATTCTCTTTAAACAGGCAGCTCACTCACATAATGAAGCCAGGTCCAATTAGAACTGTCCCAGCTGAGGCAGTGCTAGAGCTTGGGGCTCCTCTCCTCGTCTGCCTTGGTCTTCACCCCTCTTCCTTCCCAGCTGCAGCAACACCCACACCTGCAGAACACCACACACCTTGGGAGAGAAATTGAAAACTACCAGGAGTGGTCTCAGGAGGGGCTTTCCAGTTGATGCATAGTTAGGCCTCCTTTGGCTCTACTACAGCTTGCAAAGATTGCAATGCTGATTTAGACTATATTTGATTTGTTCCCTACTTTCCTTCTATAGCATATAATTCAGCAGAATGAATAAGGTTCAGAATTTGGCAAATCTGAACAAAATTAGAAACTTAAGGGTGTATGTAGACAAAGGTGTGTGACTTGTGAATATGTTTGCTCAATTGGAATAGAAAAGTGAAGTATTCACCTGCCAGACTGTGCTGTGTTCTGCTGGGCTATTATTGCATACAGTGATGATACAGAGCAGACTTTCCTTGTTCAAAACTGCAAATGTGGGGACTGGAGGGATGGCTCACCAACTGAGAGCACTTGTTGCTCCTTCAGAAGATATGAGTTCGACTCCCGTACCCACATCTGGCAGTTCACAACTGCCTGTTACTCCAACTCCAGGGGAGCTAACACCTTTCTTCTGATCCCCTCTCGTGTGTGTGTGTGTGTGTGTGTGTGTGTGTGTGTGTGTGTGTGTGTGTGTGTGTGTGTATCTGTGGAGGTTTGTGAATCGATATCTCCATAGTGAAGACCGGAAAATTTTAACAGCATGTATGCGCACGCGCGCGCACACACACACACACACACACACACACACACACACTAAAACATTGAAAAGCTCACAAATGCCTAGTTGTGTGTTTTTTCACTACATCACAGAGAGTCATGATGCAGTTATGGAACATTATACCATCTTCTCAATGGTTTGACTCTTGTCTACAGATGGCTACTCTTCTTCCAATCCTGCCTTTTCTACCTGGATCCTCTGTAAAAATCACACTTACACTACAGTGAATAGCAGATACTATCCTAATTGTTTTCAACTTTCAAGAACTGGACTTAAAGACAATGACATTTTCTTTTGGTTTATGTCATTGTGTGAAGAGTGAGGAGGTGGACTGCCCAATAGCATACTAGATACCATATTCAGTGGGAACAAGAGATTCACATTTGGGGAAATGAGTATGCATGAGTTTCATTTGGAATCAGAAAGTAGTAAATAGTAAATCAGGATATTTATTACTTACTCAATAGGTGATGTTGTTATTTTTATCTGAGAGTCAGATGTAGTAGAACGAGATCAAACTGGAATGGTAGTTCTGGACTGTCCTATCTTACAGTGAATAGAATACAGATAAGGAATAACAACCCTAGTTTGTTACATTTGAGGAGATCTGTTTTGCAAACCAAAATGTAGCAAAAATATCATATCAAGTGGGTTTAGTTTCTTTTAAACAATAGTTGATAACAAAAGAACTTAAGAGGATATACCAGAAGGTATTTTGGAGGTCTATGAGATCAGCATAAAGATGGAGTAATGGACCCTCAACACATAAGATCCAAGAGTGATCAGAGGTGAGTGGTAATACAAAGTAGAGATTTGTTAGTATGTATACAACCACATCACCTCGAATCCCCTTCTATCTCTATCATGTTTTTTCAAAACATAGCTAAATCTCACTACACTTGCCTGCTCTTCCCTAGTTAAGCCTCAAAACCCAGCCTGCCCATAGTGCAGAGCTGTGGTTTGTGAAAGAAAGAACACACCCTGTACTGGGTGTTTGTAGCATTTTATGAAATATGTAAGTTCAATGACAGATAAATATTACTAATGCCTTTTTATAAAGGATGAACTTTTCAGGGTAGCTATTCATGTAAGTCAGGGTCAGAGTACATCCTAGTATCAGGAAATTATCAGTTACCCCGTCTTAGGCTTAGTATGATGGATAAAATGAATGCATTTATAATGAGGTACACTGCAACTAAGATTCTGATTTATTTGAGTAGTTATTCCTAAAACACATCGATAATTAGTGTGTTTATAAGAAATGTCATCTGGTTGTTCTTTTACCCTTAAACGGTCTCAAAATTTTTATAAACGATTTTATCAAAGGAGTAGAAAAAAGTTTGATCAAATTATCCTTAAAAATGGGTTTATAGCTAGGCGGTGGTAGTGGCAGCAGTGGTGGTGGTGCATGCCTTTAATCTCAGCACTGGGGAGGCAGAGGCAGGTGGATCTCTAAGTTCAAGGCCAGCCTGCTCTACAGCATGAGTTCCAGAATAGCTAGGGCTACATAGAGAAACCCTGTCTTGAAAAGACAAAACAAACCAAAAAAATGCATTTACAAGTTTACTGCTTTATTCATATATCACACTCTAAACAGAATTGGAGGTAAGTTAATTCACTGACAGGATAATAGGTGTCCAAATACAGAAACATTTAAAACATTGATAGTAAAATTGATGTCTAACCTGTAATCTGGAACAAAGGAGGATATTGACTTTGAACAGAGTTGGGATTTAGGACCTGTAACAGGGAATAGAAGTGAGTAGGGTTAGTTCTTAGGTTGTCATTTAGAGTTCCAACAAGAATGAGGAAAGGAGTGATATCTAGAGTTACCTTTACAGGTCTTTGTTTCCTTAATCTTCAGAGAGGAGTGAATTAGCAAAAGCTTCCACTCAGTGGCCCCAATTTATTTCAATTTGATTTCAGCTTCCTCAGAAGTCAATAATGTGGAAAGTCCAGTACAAAAGGTTGACATAATCTAATAACAGATGAGGGTGGCCAGGGCTGAGACACAAGAAAGTCTGCCAGTTTCTGCCCTGGCTGTCTCTAGCTTGAGTTTAATGGTCTAACGAGTTGAAAGATCTGAAAAGTGTATCAAATGAGGAACATTTGAGCCATTTAGAAATGACAGAAATATGTGAGGAGCCAAATACATGATTTCAGAAAAGATTTCTGTTTTTTTTTTTCTGAGACTCTGAAAGCAAAACCAAGAAGAACTAAAAAACACATTCTTCAATCAGAACTTCCCACACTGAATGAGATGCCTTTGCACATTGAGAACTCCTTGTAAATCATTGTCCTCGGCTAGAATGCTTATTGAGCTGTTCTAATATTAGGAATACATCAGTGGATAAAATTAACATATATCCTTCTACTAAGAGTAGAGATTTTTCAATAAATAATAAAATAAACAAATATAAATATATGTGCCATCCATTTATTCACATGCATCTATATAACATTAAATGATGGTAAAAATTTTTTAAAATAATGAGAGGAGATGTCACTGGAATTGGACAGAGTTTCATTAAAAGTTCCATTGTTAATGACCAGCATGACAACATATGCTCACGACTTTAACAGTAGCACAATTATTATGGTGATAACCCACTGCTCTCTGGTTGGATTTCATTTCTGGTACTGTAAATAAGAACCCATGGTTGGGGAGCTCACAGGGTCCTCCTACCACTGTTATTCTGCTAAGCTGATACAATATCAAATTGCCCTCTAAATTCATGTTGACCCATAGATTAGTCCAGTTCTGAGATTTCATCAGAGCAGTTTCTTTGTATACCGAATGGTGGGTGGTTAACACAGAAACTTGCAACTCGTCAAAGTACAGAGAATAAACATCAGAGGCGTGCTTAGCCACAAATGGGATATCTATACCATACTGTTCACTCTGAAGGCTTAGGGGCCATTGAAAAATAGGGGAGAGAAAGATGGTAAGAGCCAGAGATCAGTGAGGATTGGGTTGATACAATGACTTTTGGACACAGCAGAACCTCTTTACTCCAATTCACATGAAAAGACAAAACAAACCAAAAAATGAGTTTACAAGTTTATTGCTTTATTCATATATCACACTCTAAATAGGATTGGAGGTAAGTTAATTCACTAACAGGTGAATAGGTGTCCAAATATAGAAACATTTAAAACATTGATAGTAAAATTGACATCTAACCTGTAATCTGGAACAAAGGAGAAACTTGACTTTGAACAGAGTTGGAATTTGGGAACCTGTAACAGGGAATAGAAGAATTCATGGAGAGAGGAGTTGCAGATGCCCCACCTCACCCCTAACTGGGGAGCTGTGGACCATTGTTGGCTTCCGAGGAAAAGAGAGACAGGTTTCTTTAGAGGCACGGCCCCTGGTAGGTAAACCATACTCCAGCTGAAGACCACATACTCAGGAGCATATGGCAGCACAAACTGGTCCCAGTGGGTTCTTTTTTAAAGAGGACGTGGAGTTGGGGGATGTAGGAAAGTGCAGTGGGTCTGGAAGGAGGGGTAGGGTGACTATGATTAAAGTACAGTCTAAGATATTCTCAGCAAGTTATAAAGTTAAAAGAAAAAATACTGTTGTTAAGATGGGTTGGCCTCATTATGAAGACAGCTGCATGAATCCAATGTTATCCAGAGAAACAGAATCAACAGGGCATATAAAGAAATATACAGAGAGTTTTAATTTTGAGGGCCATGCTCATTCTTATTCAGGCTGGCTTGTCCCATTACCTGCTTTCTGTAAGCTAGAGGCTCAAGGAACCTGGTGGAATAGTTACAGTACAAACCCAAGGGCCTTGGGACCTGATGTCCAGGGTGGGGGGAAACATGTCTCAGGGGGCAGGTTTGCCTTCTTCTATCTTGCTTTTCATTTGAGCACTCAGCAGATTAGATGCTGCTATCCATACTGGAGAGAGAAGATCTTTATTTGGTTCACTTATCAAGAGGTTAATTTCTTTCAGAAACACATCCATGGATACAGTCATAAATAGTGCTTCAGCAGCCGTTTAAGACATTCATTATCCAGTCAACCTGACATACAGAATTAATCTTCAAAATGACACTTGAACAGAGATTTCTGTGAACTATGTGTGGAAGTTATTTTGGAAGGAACATTTCAAGGGGAAAGAAATGCCATGCAAAGGCCTCAGGTGGGTGTATGCAAGGAAGGAGGATACCATGGAGGTGTTTTGCACAGCTTGGCAGAGTGTTTGTGCAGGGGGATGAGAAGAATTTGTAAGAAATTTTCAAAGAATTGGGAAAATATTTTAAAAATACTGTTGTTACAGTGGGTTGGGCTCATTGTGAAGGTGGCTACAGGAATCCAGTGTTATTCAGAGAAACAGAATTGGTAGGGTATAAATTTGGATTACAGAACCTCTCAGGTCAACGCCCTGAGCTGGTGGTTCTCTGATAGCAAGGGATAATTAATATGAAAGGGATGGGAATGCCAGGTGCTGTATTAGTCAGGGTTCTCTAGAGTAATAGAACTTATAGAATGAATCTCTCTATATATGTAAAAAGGGGATTTATTGGAATGACTTACTGGCTGTGGTTCAGCTAATTCAACAATGGCTTGCTGTGCACAGAAAGTCCAAGAATCTAATAGTTGCTCAGTCCACAAGGCTTGATGTTTCAGGTGGTCCTCAGTATACTCGGGAAGAATTAGACTCTACTGCCACTGAAGAAATGGACTTGCTAGCAAGACAAGAGCAAGCAGGCAAAGAGCAAAAGCTTCCTCTATGTCCTTATATTGGCTTCCAGAAGAAGATGTGGTCAAGATTAGATCTGGTTTAAAAATGTGTCTTTTCCCAGCTCAAAAACTCTGGATTAGAAGTGGATTTTCCTCCTTTAAATTAAGCAAAGGTCTCTCATTTCTTAATTCCATATGTTGTTAAGTTGACAGCCAAGAATAGCCATGATAGACACCATGAGCAACAGGCATGGCAGAACAGGTGTTATTATTCAAATGGTAAAGAGCCAGAAAGATCAGATAAACATCTAGCTGTTAGATTCTAGCATGTACAGCAACATATTCAAATATTTAAAATTCTCAAACAAACCAAATGCAGTGTGTTCACAGTGCAGCATTTTAGCTGGCCATATTAGAGAAAGAACAGTCAGTTGAAAGGATGATGATAGAGTACTTATATATGGCTTTGGGCAGAGATCCAAAGGAAAATAAAAAAATAAAAGCTGTACTTTGAGACTCTGACAGCAGTTATTTCCTTGTTATGATTTCACAGAGAAGCTAAAGGTGATGAAACCTATGACCCAACAGCTCAGACCCTAAGACCACGTCATACTTCACCCTTGCCTGAACAAGAGTCATTTTTGTTATGGTCTTTTGTTTTATTTTTGAGTCAGAGTTTCACTATACAACCCAGGTTGATTTATATTTCACTATGTAACCCAGACTGGACTCAAACTCTCTGGATCCTTTTGCGTTTGTCTGCTGAATGCTAGGATAGCAGATATGTTCCACCATCTCTACCTACTCACATGGACCTCTTCCTGCCTGTTGTCAGTAGCTAGGTACAGATTTGTTCTCTCGCTGTTTTAGTATGCATACTTGCTTGGCATTTAGAGCATTAAAATCAATCAGAGAAAGAAAACATAAGCTCACAACACAGTTCTCCAGTTATTTTGTGTCTGTTACATAGTGATAATTATGAAGCTTTGAGTAGAGGCTCAGAATTAATTAACCAGGACAATTAAAGAGAGACAGACTGAATACCATATTGTTTTTCACATATATATTTTTTCTTTTTTGCCATAGGTGCCTTCATTTGCAAGATGGTCCCGTTTGTCCAGTGCACTGCCATTGTGACAGAAATCCTCACTATGACCTGCATTGCTGTGGAAAGGCACCAGGGACTTGTCCATCCTTTTAAAATGAAGCGTCAGTACACCAATCAAAGGGCTTTCACAATGCTAGGTATGTTTGTCACTTTGTGTCACTGTGACAAAGCATCTGAGTTGAGGAACTCAAACAAATATTTATCTTTGCTCACTGGTTCAGTCCATGGTCTCTTGGATATGTTGTTTCTGGACCCTTGTGTGGTGAGGCAGAGAAGGTGATGGGGAGCTTGTACAAGACTTGGGTGGCTTACCTCATGCTAGATAGGAGGCAGGGGGACGGAAAGCAATGGTCTAGAGACAAGAATGCCTTTTAGAGTCAAATACTCAATGACTTAAGCCTTCCATCCAGACCCACCTCCTAATAGACCATTCAACTCAAGTTTATCAATGGATTAATCTGCCTTTGAAGTTAGAGCCCTCACTTCTCACACTCATCAGATGACAACCAAGCCCTTAATATAGGCATCTTTCATGGGCATTTCAGATGCAAAGTGTAATACGACCACCAGGTTTGCCAACTCTATGCTAACATCATTTCTCATTACAGAACAAACCATATCTGTGCACTTTTAAGAGTAGCTTCTCACAATGTGTAAGCATTAGCATGTGATTTGAGGGGTTCAGTCTTGTGCATATACCCTGTTGGTTCTCTCCTTTCTGTCTCAATCTTGAAAATGTATAATTTTGAGTATTCTTCAGCTTAAACCCTAAACTTGGAAGCATCGCACTGGCCTAACCAATAATAACACATGAGGGACTTGACATATTAGCGTTCAGTAGACTAGGAGGCTGCTACTTTGAGGTAGTCTCTAACCTTACAAGGGCACGTGGATTTTGTCAGAGATCCAAGAAGGTGCTTTTTTTGAGAAGGCAGAAAAACAAACTGCTTTCCTGAAAAATGCCAGGTATTCAGTATCTTTTACAAAGGTCACAAGGTCCTTGGGAGCTAAGGAGAGCCCTGGAGATGCCTGACAAAGGCAAATTCTTCCCTCTTCATATTTAATTTCTGAAGATGCTACACGTTCAGCTTACTGTCCCCAGTGAATATGCCGGGACAAACAGCAGACTTCAGGAAGTGTCCTGTAGGCTAGCACAGCAGAATGGAAGAATTTTCTATTCACAGAGGGCGAAAACGGAATGTACATCATCGTTTGAATCTGTAATAGTTAAATACACAGAGGTACAGTGCACAGCTCACATGACAGTGAAAGAGAGAAACTTTGCTAATATTCATGAGAAAGGAATAAGCAGATATTTTTGTTATAGGAATGCACCCAGTATAGGAATGTACAATTCTAGGAGGTACTCCTAAAGTCTTTGCAATATCAGATTTATTTTTAGGCATTTGGAAGTGAGCAGAAAAATCGATAGGGAAAATAATTCATCAGTTACTATAACATTTATGTCATATCTTCTCTAAAAAGAACTCAAATATCTCTGAGCTTCTATTAATTAACAATTTTTCCAATGTAAAAACAATGCATAGGTGTGGAAAGAGTTTAAAAGTAAGGAGTACATGAAGAAGGAAGGCTATTAAAAAAGAAGAGAAATAGGGGTGAATCTCAATGTCATATGATTGTAACAGGCAGTTAAAGCTGTTCCAATTAAAATAATTCAGGGAAGGCAGCAATGTTTGAAACCATGTGGGCTGGTGTGCACTCTTCCCTGACATCTCCCTGTCACTTTAACCCATGGATCATCCCTGTCAGTCACTGACTCTGTGCCTTCTGACTGAAACTGCCTAGACTCCAGGTTTATGCTGGGGGAAACTTCCAGGCATTCTTATCCTGATAATGTAGCAAAGTGTATCTGTAATACTCTTCTAACCCTAACCTTTCTATTTGGAAGGTCCAGGACCCAGTAGACTTGGTTATGAGTTTAATCCAATGAGACCCAACCCCTCCAGAATTTGCAAGGTTGGAAACATGATTGGACATAAGATAACACTATGCAACCAGAGAGAACAAATGCATTTATTGATGTGGAGGCAGAGACACACAGAAAGACTTGTAAGCCCTTAGAATAGTCTTGGATCATTGAATCATGGTGATATTCAGTGGGTAATGTTAATTTGTGTATGTCTTTCTAGTGTGCCCCAATCATGGCTTGAGTCTCAGTTCCTTGAAGCTACAAGTAATACCTTGTTTTCTAAGTGATAGCAAACTAGTAAAGAAAGAACAAAAAGAAGTTTATGCCCCTCTTATTTTGCTAAGATTCATAGACTGAAATGGCCTTTAGTAGAATCGATTTTTTCCATTGCCAGTGGTACATAATTGATTTCTCTAAAAAAAAAAAAAAAAAAAAAAAAAAAAAAAAAAAACCTCACAAAGGACAGGAAGCTTGCAAAGAATGCTATGTTTTTTGTTTATCTGTGTTTGCTTTATTAATACCCATTTTCTAAATAAGTAAATGGTGCCATATACTAGTGCTCAAGATAACTTTATTTTGAGATTTCTGAGTAAGAGGATGACAAAACCCAGTAGCTTCTCTACACACAAATCACAAACTTTGCAAGAAAGAAATCATAGTGAAGATACTCCATTCACAGTAGGTTCAAAAAAATGTAAAATATCTTGGAATAAACCTGACCAAGGACATGAAAGACCCCTAGAATGAAAACTTTAGGATGCTGAAGGGAGACACTGGAAGTGGGAAAGTCCCCCTCCCTGTGCTCATTAATTGATAGAGTTAACATTGTGAAAGTGGCTTATGTTACCAAAAGCAATCCACAAATTTGATACAGTTTCCATCAAAGTCCCATTGACATTTTTCAGAGAACTAGAAAAAGCAATGTTAAAATTTACATTCACAAATGACCTGAATAGTGAAAACAACCCTGAGTAAAAAAGAGCAAATACAGGTAACTCAATACCTGACCTCAAATTATATTACAGAGACACATAGAAAAGCAGCATAGTGTAAGCGGAAAGCCTGGCATGTAGTTGACATGGCACAGAAGACTAAGATAAAATCCACACAGCTACAGCCATTTAATTAAATTTTTGTTACATTTAATTTATTTCATTACACTTTATCAATTTGTGTGTGTATGTGTATATAAACATATGCATGCTTGTGTGTGCACACGCTACAACCAATGTGTGAAGATGAGGGCTGCTTGCAGGTATCAGTTCTCTCCTTCCGCTGTGTGGGTTCTAGGGCTCATACTCAGGTCATCAGGTTCAACAGCAAGCACCTTTACTCACTGAACCATCTCACTGACTCCAGCCACCTGTCGAAAACATGCATTAGAGGAAAGACAGATGCTTTAACAAATGGTGTTGGGAAAAGTGGTTTCTCAATGTGCAAGAGTGAGACTAGTTATGCATCTCTCACATTGTTCAAAAAATCAATTAAAATGGATTAAAGAAGAAAGTGTAAATGCTGGAACTTAGAAAGTTCTGGAGGAAAACACAGTAAACCACTTTGACATATTATAAAATATTCCCAAGAACTGACCAATGTGGTTACATAAAATAATAAATCAGCCGAGTCTGCAGGACAGCCTGCAGGATGGGGAAAAAACCTTTGCCAAGTACACGTCAGGTGGGATTAATATCTAGAACATATAAAGAACTGCAAAATTTAAACGTTAGAAAAGTTACCCAACAATTAATGGGCTAAAGAACCCAATAAACAGTTCCCCCCAAAAAGCAACACAAGTGGCAAATAGATACTTGAAAAGGTATTCATTATCCTTAGCCATGAAGAAAATGCAAATTTGAATTGCTTGAGATTCCATTTCATTCAGAACGGCCATCATAATGAGAAAAAAATGCAACAAACGCTGATGAGGACATGGGTGAAGAAACACATCACTGCTGTGGGGTGTGAAACTGTAGCTGCTAGGGAAATCAGTCTGGAGCTTTCTCGAGAAAATAGAGCTACTATGTAGATAGAGCTATCATGCAAATAGAGCTACCATGATGTAGAGTTACCATGTGCACCAGCTGTGATATTTGGCTATATTCTATATACTTGAAGGGCTCCAAGTCAATACCCACAATCATGCATCCATAATTATTGTTTTCATTCATAATAAATAGAAAATGGGAATAACCCAGAAACCCACCAACATATGAAAGGATAAATACATGGTGCATTTACAAGTTGATTTTTTTTATTCATAAGAAAATTAAGTCATGACATTTGAATGAAAATGAATGTATGATTTAATCATTATGTTAATTTCCTTTTTCCTTTCATGGCCACCTTTTAAGGTTTCTCTCTCTCTCTCTCTGTGTGTGTGTGTGTGTGTGTGTATGTGTGTATGTGTTTCTGTTTCTCTGTCTCTCTCTCTTACCCACAATTTTCTAGTTTCTAGTGTCTACATATGAGATAAAGCATGAGAAACACATCACTGCTATGGGGTGTGAAACTGCCACCAGCATGGAAATTAGTCTGGAGATTTCTCCAGAAAATAGTTACCATGTGCCCCAGCTAAGCCACTAAGCTGTATTCATATACCTGAAGGGCTCCAAGTCAACACGGAAGCAGAATGAATGACTATTGGGAGTGGGAGGGAACCAGCTGGGAGGGTTAGAATTCTGGGGAGAGCAGTTGGGCAGTGGAACTAATGTATAATGACAACTAGGCCCAAATAATGGAAGGGTCATAATAAAACCCACTTTCTTGAATGCTAACTTTAAAATTAATATAAAGATAAATGTTTTGGGGGCTAAAGAGATTGCTCATCAGATAAGGAAAAATACTGCTCTTTGAGAGGACCTAATGTCCATGCCATCTAAATTGGATGGCCTGTAACTCTAGCACCCAGGAATCTGACACCCTCTTCTGGCCTCCATAGGTACCTGCACACATGTGGAATTCACTCACACAGATGTATACACATATACATAAATAAAAATAATAAAAGTAAATCTTTTGAAATGATATATGTGTTTTAAACTTGAAGAAGAAATGATAGAAGATGGTCTGTAATATGTTTAAAAATTTTTCTTTTCAGGGATGCAATGATGTCTCTCTCAGTGGCTAAAAGCACTGGCTATTCTTCCAGAGGAGTGGGGTTTGATTAACAACACCCATATGGTGGCTCATAACTGACTTTAATGCTAGTCTCGGGGGAACTGACATCTTCTCCTGGACTCCTTGGGCATCAGACATGTACATGGTATACAGGTGTACATGCAGACAAAATATTCATACACATAAATAAATTTAAATGTTTAAGAAGTTATTCATTGGTCCAACAAACATAGATCAGTTCCTACTAAGGGCTGAGAATTTTCCTTAGATTCTCATTTGGAGAAATGAAAAGAGGATTGTCCTTGTCCTCGAGCATTTCAGGGGAAGTTGAGAAGACATGACTAAGGGTAGGTACAGTAATCACTAAAGCAGAGTTCATTTAGAAATGACAGCAATCTTCAAGTCACCTAGGGAAGGTGCCTTCTGTGGTATCCTGGAAACAAGTTCGCAGATGGACAGTGATGACAGAAAGGCCCACACAAGGTACAAATATGATGTGGAGCAGGACAGGGCATTCTGGGATGTAAGAATGGAAATGAAC